>NC_053204.1:4565689-4869568 GCF_905163445.1 Pararge aegeria | reverse complement strand
CTTGCTCCGCTACTGAGTGATAGCCGGACAAACCAAAAAACCAGCTCATCCAGGCATTTCTGCCGTCATTCCTTTTTCTGCCGGCTAGAAGCATTGCTGTGTTACAGCATTGTTGCGTTCCGGTCTGAACGGCGTGGTTGCTGGTGTTATTACAGGCGCATGAGGCTAAACACCTTACGCTTCAGGTTGTCGGTCACAGGACGGCCATTTGTAGGACGTTCTCTTTGCTGGTCTTGATGGTTTCCACCATGGGTGTGCCCGTCTGCGTAGTCCGTCAATTATTACTATAAAAAAACACTTTCACATTCATAAATAAATATTTCTATGTCTCTGTACAAATGTGTAAACCAAAGGGTCATAGGTTAAAAGGCGAAAATTGTATTTTTGATTAAAAAGTTCATTCTAGGTCTATTTAAATGAATCTAGTTTTAACTATGACTTTGATATGATGACGTGTCGGTTGGGCAAACGGGACACTTGATTTAAATTTAACTTAAAAATAAATAATGCCCTAGCACTGTTAGGTCTACTCAAATTGGGAAAGTTTTGACTTTAACCTATTTGCCCGATAAATGGGCGTGACGTTTTGAATGATCATTGTATAATCCTCAAAATAAAAGAAATATATATCGAATATCTTTTATCCTGGAACCTGTTTAATCCGTTACGTATGCTAGGAGTACCTTTAAATTAAATTAATATAATACACTTATAACTCTAATATATTGTTATATACTTTACATATTTCAGAGAAGCCCTTGTTTTGAAAAATTATGATGACATTTATATTTATTTTTAGTTATGATGATATTTGGATTTTTATTTTATTTTATAGATATTAAATTTTTCTTTACTGTTTATTCCTGTCTTTCATTTTTGAGGATAATCTAGCCTTTATTTAGGAGGGATGGTGGTTTATATGCTGTCTAATTGACGGCAGACTGGCGCAGTGGGTAGCGTCGCTGATTTCTGACTCCAAGTTCGTGGGTTCGATTACCACAACTGGAAAATGTTTGCGTGATGAACATAACTGTTTTTCATTGTCTCGGTGTTTGAATGTTTATTATAAGTATGTATCTAAATTATTTATAAAAATATTCATCGGTCATCTTAGTATCCATAACACAAGCTACGCTTACTGTGGGGCTACCGGCTAGATGGCGATGTGTGTATTATCGCAGTATATATTTTTATTTTCCTTTTCAACCAGGAGCCCAAATCTGCTATTGCAATTGTGTGTAAGTATTTGATCAACAAATAGTACAAATTAAATGATATTGTTAAAATGCCGCAGGTTTAAATGTAGGTCAGGCAACCTGTATCGCTAGGTACCAACGTTTCCCCCGGGTAGTTCTGGGTAATTCCCAATTGTACTGTAGAACATGACGTCATCGAACAAATTTGTTACACAGAAAAAACGTTCGAATAAATTTAATTTTAATTAAAAAGAAATTAAGAGAATATCTTATGCAAAAACAAAACATTTGAACAAGGGAATAAAACGCAGGCAGCGTGTGTTTATTCTTTTATATTTTGTCGGTTTGATCGCTGTAACAAAATATATATGTGTACAAATATTTTAGATGTTTCATTCAATTTAGTTGTAGTTCTAAAAAAAATTTAAGTATTCAGTATCGCTAAGCCTCAAATGAGGGGTTTGCAGCTGTCCGCTGAGGAGTTCTGTCCTACATCTCCAAGCACATTCATCAGATCTACACAAGGTTTGGGCAAAATTAAACCTCTATAGTACAAAAAATATTATTTAAATCGGTTCTAATTTCTTTCACTTTCATCCCCTCTCCCAAAGGAACCAAGCTTAATGTCGGGATAAAAAGTATCCTATATTACTTCTAACACTTCCAAGAATATGCGTACAAAGTTTCATGAGGATCGGTTAAGTAGTTCTTGCGTGAAAGCGTATCAAACAAACTTACATTGACATTTATAATATTAGTAGGGATAGGGATTAGTAGGGATTACACATTTCTTTCTTTTTTTTTAATTACATAATACTTTTAAATTATATTATTTTATAGCATATCCATAGTTTTTGAGCGTCGCCAAAAGGGATATAATTGTCTCCTGCCCATGCTAGCCGTGCTGGTGGGGAAAATTACTGTTATAAATGTTTATTTCTTAATTAGTGAAAAACTAAATAAATTCGATCCCACGAGATCATATTTTTTCCCTGATGGAAGCTACTCCAGATCATAATCTGTCATCATCATCAATGTGGGACAATTCCCACAGCTGGGCTAAGGCACAGTTTTAGAGCACAGAACCACCACGCTGCTCCAAGGCTTTAACGACTATCATCACAGGTGTAAATAATTACCGCCTGCTTCTATACAATATAATAAAGTGAATTTTTCGCTACTGTAAGCAACCGCGCTTGTAATCTCGTTGGCTCACATACTATCCCAGCCGAACTAAAAATAGCGCGAATCGCATGTGTTCCCACCCGTCCCAATTTCTGTCCGGCGTGCGCGCAGCCCGGACCGGGATATTCCTTTTTTAAAATAGGAATAATCGAATACCGACTGGAAAGGCCATCTATATAACGGTATAACTAATAAATAAAAATAGTAAAACTTCGGATTAAAGTAAAAGAGATTTATCGAATAAACTAATTAGTCTTTAGTCCGAGGTAACTATTTTTATTTTTGTACCAACGTTTAGTGTTTTAGATTAGGTACGCAACTGTGATTCATATAAATGTGTGTGTGTGAAAATGTGTGATCAGTGCACTCAGCGATAGGTGATCTATGGATTTGTGACTATTTATTGGTATGTATTACAATTTTTTTTCTTTAATTTTTTTTCGAACCCAGGACCTCCCACTTAAATTCACAGGGCTCACCGCTGCCCTAGGGAAATCGTTAGTTTATGATTATATAAAAAAAAAACACTTACGAGGCTTTTAAGTGCGTAAGCAACCGAAGATCAGGGCTCCAGAGCAGTGGCGTGCACTGGATATTTTACCAGGGTATGCATACAGCGGGAAAATTGCATAAAACGGCAAAAATCCTCGTCCTATGCGAGTTCTATAAAAATTTTAGGGTAGGCAGTGCTTTTGGGCATGTATGAAGTGCACGCCACTGCTCCAGAGTGAGGAACCTCCGCACAATACTCGCCGTTTCAAGGACTACTGCCTATTGTATCCAACCCTTGATCTAACAACCAAGCGGATGTTTCTTAAGACGTTGGTCGAAGCTTTTTGTGAGAAGACCATTGACTGAAACACCTTTTGGAACAATAATGGTGGACTCCAAATGACGTCCACAGCTGGACATAGGTCTTTTAAAGGGAGATACAAATACCTCGGTCTCGAGCTGGGGTCCAGCGGCTCCCGGCTACTCGCTTGATGTTGTCAGTCTACGTCGTTGGGAGTCTACCAACGCTGCGTTTACTGTCGCCATTCCTGCACCTTGGGATCCCAAAGTCCATCGGTTCTTCGAGCTATATGTCCCGCTAGCCACTTCAGCTCCGCGACTCTTTGAGCTGTGCCGTTAATTCTGGTTCTTCTACGGATCCCCTCATTCCTAATTTGATAACGTAGCGACACCCCAAGCATAGCTCTCTCCATCGCCCTCTGAATGACCCTGAACCTTCTTAAGAGGCCCATAGACTTTCCGTCAAGAGACTCAATACTCAGCATGGCGGTAATCTCGTGAGCTATAATCTTAGGAAGATTTTGGTTATCACAATTGTTATTACTAAGTGAATATAACGGAGTGTGGCCTCCATGCTACTACTACCATTTACTGTGATCATCAACCCATCTGCCCAGCGTGATGATTAGAGCCGAAGAGGCCTTTAGTCCAGTGGACTAGTATAGGCTATTGATGGTTAAACCTATTGGTCTGTAAGCACGTCAACTCGCAATTGAGCCGCTTGGTCAACTTTTTGCCCACTGCAAATATTATCATACGTCCGACTTGTCTTGTTAGGAAAAAAAAAAATTACAGTTGCTCAAAAAGTTTTACTTTTTGTATAACCTGCAGTAAGGTTGATCTCACCAGTGTTTATACTTTTTTTTTTACTGTTGTCCCAAGTCGTACGTCTATGTATATCCTACCGACGAGTTTGTACTCAATTACAAGTATTTCAGACTCTTCCCTTTCAGTTAAGGGAGAGCAAAATGCTTTCTTGTAACATCATAATAAATTTTAAAAACTTTTGCTTTTGAAACTTAACGGAAGTAAACTATAGGATCCACAATTATTATTATCATCATATCAATCCATTACCGGCCCACTACAGGGTCTCCTCCCACATTGAGTAGGGTTTATGGACAGACACACAGCAATGCAACGATTCAGAACCCAGAAGAATAGGTTATAATCATCCTCAATAACCTTATATAAGTTAAGATTAGTCTTTACGTATTTCAGTAGATGGCGCAACTGAGACTAATAAATAAATAAAAATACTACGACAATACACACATCGCTATCTAGCTCCAAAGTAAGCGTAGCTTGTGTTATGGGTACCTACTTTGATGACTGATAAATATTTTTACGAATGATATACATAAATATTTATAATATACAGATAAACACCCAGACACTAACAACAGTCATGTTCATCACACAAACATGTTCCAGTTGTAGGACTCGAACTCACAGTCACTGGACTCAGAAAGCAGGGTCCATGCCGACTGCGCCAGTCGGCTGTCAAAATAATTAACTTTGAGCTAAAACACTTAAATTTAGGGCAATTTTCTCCAGGAAAACATTTATTGAGGCTTCTTTATTAAATAATCCAACCACGCCACAAATAGTTTATGGTTTGCTTTAATTAAGTAATTATCTTTTTAATTACTGCGGAATTTTTAAAAGTGGTTCATAATGTTATGTTCAGATATATCATGGCCCCGTCAGTGTACCGTCTGGGACTAGGAAAAATTCTAATTCATCAATTCCCACTGCTGGACTTATGCCTCGTTTTTCATACGAGAGGTTGTTTTAGGGCATTGACCCACCACACTGCTCTAATGCAGGTGTAAATAAACGACTTTTATTACCACAAGTGATTATAACCAGGACGGACGGATAAACGTGCTTCTCGAGGCACGAGGGTTGACACTGCATATCTCCTATCTCCGGGCTGGTACTGAAAAAGACAGAAAATACATATTACCTTACAATTTTTCGCCCGACCCGGGATTAGAACACAAGAAGGTTCGTAGTTTAACATGGTAGTCACTAGACTAACGAGGCAGTTCGACGAGAAGCAAGGAAATTTATTGCTTAGGTAGAATTTGTATGGACTAGTTTACTATTATATGCATCACAGGGATCTGGACTTTAAATACTCGATGCGAGTATCCCTGGAACGCTTATGTTAAGCCCATTGGTCCCACTTTTATCACTAAAATGACGTAATAGTAACAGAAAAAATCTTTCAAGGAGCAGCGTGGCATTCCTTACCTCTGAATCACTCTTTCATATGAAAGAAAAAGACTGTGGACAGCATTCGGTAACTTATATTTGTTTGTGTGATGAGCACGAAAGTTTTTCAGTGTCTGGGTGTTTATTTGTATATTATAAGTATTTATGTATATTATTCATAAGATATTCATCGGTCATCTTAGTACCGATAACATAAGCTACGGTAACTTTGGGGCTAGATGGCGATGTGTGTATTGTCGTAGTATATATACATATTTTTTTTATTTATATGCGATCGTACGACAATAATAATCTTTTTACTGTATGTGTTTTAATACAAGGCAACTCCCTGCAAATTTAGAAGCATATGTCGTCTGAAAAGCCATGACAATGATAGGTATCGCTATACCTTTAAGCTTTACCGGTAGACTTTGCATATTATCTGTTTATTTAATCCGATGTCGTGTTTTTGGCAGACTGCCAAACCGTCCATAGTGATTGTGGATCGAAAGTTTCTTGTCTTAAACGAATTGTTTCGGACGAAAATAAGGAACATTTTCTCTTAGTAGCTAAGTCATTCTGCTTTACGAGTGAACTTAAGTTATTACAAAATTTAGTTGAAAGCTTTATTTAATTATTGCCATGTTAATAATTATGTATTTTAAGGGTCAAATCTTACAGCTGTATTTTAGACCAGTTATCCTCAAACGATTGAGCTGAAACACACACGTTTGATTTGGATGGCATTCACGGTACACGGTACACGGTACACGATACACGGTAGTTCAGTGATACAATTTTCCAATCCCATATGGCGGACACCCAAAGATGGATCTATTATTTTTTTATGCAATAAATGGGTGTTATATTAAACACTTTGTAGAAATCAATCTAAAAAATAGATCCGTTTATTAATACATTTCTGTTAAGACTTTAGGGTATAAACGTAAAAATATGTTTTTCCTTTGTGCAGTTTTGTATTTGCGCTTTCTAACATACAAACTCTTGAACTGTACATAGCCTATATTCAATACGTGGGAACTTTAAGATTCAAAATAACATATATACGTATAAGAAGTCAGTATGCCAGTGTGTCCGTCCGTACTCATGAGAAGTTGAGGTATTGTAGGACGCCCTTTTTCGAAGTCGAAAGAAATATGAAGCTGCTTCGTAGACTTTACGTAGCGAAGTCGTAGCACCTTGAAAACGGATTTAAAAAAATGTATATGAACGCGGGCGTCGTTACGGGTTATATCGAACTGAAACTTTTTTTTCTTTTTTTTTAAATTTAATATTAAATATGCTACGATAATATACTCATTGACATCTAGCCCCAATGTAAGCGTAGCCTATGGGTACTAAGATGACTGATGAATATTTTTATGAATAATACACATAAATACTTATAATATACAGATAAACACCCAGACACTGAAAAACATTTACGTTCATCTCATTTCATTTTCCAGTAGTGAGAATCGAACCCACAGCCTTCACTCAGAAAGCAGGGTCGCTGCCCACTGCGCCGTTCGGGCGTCAAGCTAAACGAATTTTGTTATTTTAAATCAAACACGAAGGTATTTTCTTTTAAAAAAAAAAGAAGAAATAAGTTTGCTGTAGTTTTCTGTACTTAAAAGAAAAAAAAGAAATATCATCACGCTTTTTCTCATAGGAAAAAGTGATATAGAGTTGTGACCCACCACGCCTATCCTATGAGGTAACTGGAGCGATGAAGACTATCATATTTAATCATATTTTTATTTGACTTGACCCGCATGGCGTTGCGTAGCGTGTTGTTCCATCTTTAAAAATGTCCCATCGGCGGCATATAGATCGGCAAATTACGGTTCCTAACAGGCGTAGAACAGGCAACACCGAACTTTCCCGAAGGTTAGTAAAGCACAGCTTTGCGGATTTCAGAGTTCGAACTTCAGTTTTCTGCGGCATTCGGCCGCAAAGCACGCATATGCGGTGTTACTACATTAATGTGTGGGTGTAAAAAAAAATAACTTTTATCATGTTATTTATATGAAATTTACCAACAGAGTGGCAGTGTTTGTGATCTGTGGATATTTTTACCTGATATTTAGAAAATTACGTAAATAAAGGTCAGTTTCGTTTATTACATACGCTTGCACTTTTCACGTCAGTTCCGTAAGCTGGCCAACACAATGCAATAAATTTTTTGCCGAGCCGATTATCGGATACTCGTTTTTGCACTCATCGCAATATGTACCATTTTTGTGTATTCCATTTGCGTTATTATGGTTTTTTTTTTGCTGAAAATCGAGGTCGATCTTACTATTGCAGCCATTTATGAGATGGTTTTAGCCTCTATGATAATAGTTTAATGGATCACCGTGCTAGAACACACTACGAAGAATAATCCGCAGTGTTAGATACTTTATTAAGATTTTCACAATAGTGAAAAATATAAATAGCAGACAAAGCAGCAAACGGGTCACCTGATGTTAAGTGATTACGTCCCATGAACATCTGCAGTTACAAAGCAGATACCGATGCCTGTTTTTCCGGCCCTTCGAATAACCTAGTTTTGAGGGAATAGCTACCCTATTTAAGAGTTCCATAAATTGTCAATGCGTTGCAGAAATGATATGGATCTCAAGTCTGCTATCACATTATTTTCAGTGGTCGATTGATGACAAAAAGTACTAATGAGAAAATAAATAAATCGATCTATCAATTAATCAAATCTTTATTCAGTTTGGGCTATAGGTAAATTTTTAACGTCATACATTTATAAATAAATTGGATGGAATTAGGCGTTACTTTGCGGAAATTCATGATATATTATGAAAATTAAGCTTAAATTGCTATACTCCTCGAAAAGCAGGAGAATCAGTATGGTGGAATTTATAATTTCTCCAAAACAAAAAGATCTTCAGAAATAAAGCTACGCACGTTTCGCCCCGAAACCGGAGCATCCTCAGGAGGTGTTGACTTTACAAACATGTTTGAATATATTCACAAGCAAAATATATATATAATATTTTACTATTATTATATGTATAGATTTGTTGCAGATAATCATTTAGTAAGAATAGTTTCCCATCAAAGTAAGCGGAATTGGACTTCGTTCTATTGTACGCCCGCCTTAGATAATCTTGTGTCATAATTAATACGTGAATGAATGAATGAATGATGTTCTCAATGAAAAATAATGAAATAATAAATTAATAAATGAATGATGTTTACAATGAAAAATGAAGAACTGTGGTGAAAAGATTTTTTGGCTATAAATCCGCCGTAGGTAATCTTGTGTCATAGATAATAATGAATGAATGAATTTTGTGCTCAATGGAAAATAAGGTACTGCGGTGAAACGATAGTTTTGTTGGAGATGTATCCACCATTTGGAATCTTATGTCATAAAGAATGAATTAATAAATGAATGATGTTCTCAATAAAAAAATGAGAAGAGAATAGAATAAATTTTATACATTTTTGTGGTGTTGTAACTTGTAAGTGGGAATACTTCCAACAGTTTGCCACTTTCTGGCGTCCAATTAGGTACAAATTAGGTACTGCGGTGAAAATAATGTCGTAATATAAAATGTTTATTTAATTTATTTTATTGTTTACAAGGCTAATTATAATTGTATTGGGTCATCACGAATGTTTATGACATGTTGTGTCAGTGGTTTCCAACTAGGTATTTTTGGCATTCATAATGAAATATTGTCGTCTGCTTCGCGATTTGTATAAGAATACCTAAGAGTACAATTGCTACGAACTTTTGTCTCGCTAGTTACCACCATACCGACATAGAAATGCCGCTATGCGATTTAGCGTTCCGGTACGATGTCGCGTAGAAACCGATATGGCGTATGGGTATGATAATAATACCCCTAACAGGTTAGCCCGTTAACATTTTGGACTGAACCATCGCATTCCAAGAGAGATTACTACGACAATACACACATCGCCATCTAGCCCCAAAGTAAGCGTAGCTTGTGTTACGGGTGCTAATATGACTGATGAAAATTTTCATAAATAATATAGGTACATTAATACTTATAATAAACAGATAAACACCCAGACACTGAAGAAAGAATTATTATTTCATTATAATTATTAATTAAATATTTCATAAAAAAATTGGTGTTTTAAAAGCACCCTCTATTGAGTTTAAGCGGCACAGTGCGGTGGCGGTATATAAATCGAATGCAATCGTTAGAGTCCTTGTAGGACCGCGGTGCATCGATAATGCAGTCGTATTTATATCAAAATCCCCACACTCATTGTCATGAACTATCTGGATGAAATATCTGGCAAATATGAATTTATTTACCCACTTTCTAAATTAACTATAACAGTAGTAAATTCCAATTATTTTGAATTTTGCTTAGAATTACTTTAGATTGGATAGTCTAAAGGAGCTATCGTTGATCTACGATATAAAAATTACTGGTTATACTTTCGCATTATTATAATATTAGTTTGTAAAGCATTTTCCTATAAGAATATGTTTTGTTTATTTGTAATCTTTATTGCAGACACAAAGAATAATCCCTATCCCTACTAATCCCTACTTCCTTATCCCTATCCCTACTAATATTATAAATGTCAATGTAAGTTTGTTTGTTACGCTTTCACGCAAGAACTACTTAACCGATCCTCATGAAACTTCGTACACATATTCTTGGAAGTGTTAGAAGTAATATAGAATACTTTTTATCCCGACATTAAGCTGGGTTCCTTTGGGAGAGGGGATGAGAGTGTTTGACGATTTAACACCACAACTCCGACAAATTATAACCGATTTAAATAATCTTTGTGTAGATCTGATGTATGTAGTTGGAGATAGAGGACAGAACTTCTTAAATCACCTAGACAGCAACAAACCTATCATTTATGGCTTAGCGATACTGAATACTTAAATTTTTTTTAGAACTACAACTAAATTTAATGCCAAATCAAAAAACAAAATCAAACGCAGACGAACTCGCGGGTAACAGCTAGTACATAATAAAGAAAAAGAAAAGAAAGAGGCATAATAAATATATAAATAATAAATAAATAAATATACTACGATAATACACACATCGCCATCTAGCCCCAAAGTAAGCGTAGCTTGTGTTATGGGTACTGAGATAGCTGATGAATATTTTGTTATGAATATAATACACATAAATACTTATAATATACAGATAAACACCCAGACACTGAAAAACATTCATGTTCATCACACAAACATTTTCCAGTTGTGGGAATCGAACCCACGACCTTGGCCTCAGAAAGCAGGGTCGCTGCCCACTGCACCACTCGGCCGTCAAAAATACTTTAGCGTACAAAAGCGGTCTTATCGCAATGCGCTCTCTCACAGAAAACCTTGTGCGAGAAGAAATCTGATAGAACGGGGAAAGGTTTTATAAAACTTTGAACTTATTGAGATACATCTCAAAGATGACAATAAGATTATTAATTGAATTTGTAGGCCAAATTAAAGCATTAATTACGAGAAATTTCGCCACTCACTTATAATTTATTCTATCCTATACATTAACATAATTCTGACTCTATTAACATAACTTGAGTGTTGTTTACGTCTGGGAACTTCAGTGCCTAAAAAAGTAGGTCAATAGGTACTCGGCAATCAAATCAAGATTTATTTTCTTCGGTTGAGAATATTATCTTGTGGAATCGTAAACCAGTATGCTGGGGTCGGAACGAATAAAATCAGTTTTACTCGTAATTCCTCATCATTTTATTGGCCTACTAACATCCTGTAGGCACAGGCCTCCTGTCTCATTGGATGATGATTTAAGATGATAGACCCACGACGCTGTGTTACGGTAATTAAACTTATGTTCATGACATTGAGTTGGTGGGTATTTTGATATAAATACGGGTTAATTTTTTATACAATTCAGTCCTACATGGACTCGAACGAGGCAAAGTTACCTCCCGGAGTCTTAGTCGTTTATCAGCTGCGTATGGCAGTATTAAATTCAAAATGCAAATTTTCTTTATTCATGTAGGACTATCACAGGCACTTATGAAGCGTTCATACATATATATTTACATAATTGTAAGGGGATGGTGATAACTGCGTTCGCCAACTTAAACCTAAAGCTACGAGGCATAATTAATCAATAACATTGATTGGAATTCTGAAACAAAACTTCAACAGAATTAAAATGATACTGCTTTTAGCAAAGGTAGTAAAGTACTCGTAAGTACCCTGTTTTTTGTGTCAAATCTTGCTATCTCTAAAAGTTAAACCCACTGCCATAAGATAGCTATTTCATTGCTCATTCATCCTTTAGTTATACGATATAATCTACCCCCTAACGACCCCCTCACGAAATTATTCCATCCCCCACATCCATAAATCAACGGTCCCGTACAATTTACACCCTTTGTGGCAGTTCGTTTGAACCAAATGCATTATGTACTGTTTAACCTACATTTCGTTGGATATAAGTGAAAACTAAATGCTTTTATAAGCCCACCAACGCACATTGGTGTAACGCGATGGGTGAAGCGGTATATCTCTTACCTACAAGAGAAGGCAGAAGGGAATATTGAACACAAGAAAACTTGAAAAGTCTACATCAAGTAAATTCTACGACAGCGCTTTGGTCTTATGAGTGGAGGTCCCGGGTTTGAAGCCTGGCGGGGGCAATTCGTAAAGTCACGAGCAGCTTGCGCCAGTGACTAGGGTAAGTAACTCGAGCGAGTATCTTTAGGAAGTAGCTCGCTCTATTAGCAAGTAGCTCGCTTTATTAGCAAGTAGCTTGAGCGAGTAACCTAAGCAAGTAACTGGAGCAAGCAACTTGAGAGAGTAACTCACGCCAGTAACTCGTGCGAGTAACTTGATCAAGTTGCTTGCATGATCTACTAGAGCGAGCCACTTGCTCAAGTTACTTGCACAAGTTACTCGCTCGACTTACTCGCTCCAGTTACTTGCTCAAGTTACTCGCTCAATTTACTTGCCCGAGTCACTGGCGTGAGTTACTGGCTCAAGTTACATGTTCAAGCTTCTAGCTAGTAGAGCGAGCTACATGCTGAAGTTACTCGATCAAGTTACTTGCCAGAGTTACTGGCGTGAGTAGGTTGCTCAGTTTACTCGCTCGAGTTAATTGCCCGAGTCTTGTACTTGTAAATCGTACAAGTACCTAGGCTCATAAGCTTGCGCCAGTGACTAGGGCAAGTAACTAGTATCTTGAGTAAGTAAAGAGACCGAGTAACTTGAGCAAGTAACTCACGCCAGTGACTCGGGCAGGTAACTTAAGCTAGTAACTTGAGCAAGTTACTCGAGCAAGTAACTCGAGCAAGTAACTTGAGTAAGTATCTCACGCCAGTGACTCGGGGAAGTAACTTGAGCGACTAACTTAAGCAAGTAACTGGAGCAAAATTCTTGAGCAAGTTGCTTGCATGAGCTACTTGAGCGAGCTACTCGCTTTAATTACTTGCCCGAGTCACTGGCGTGAGTTACTTGCTCAAGTTACTTGCTCTAGTTACTCGCTCAAGTTATTTACCCTAGTCAATAGAGCGAGTTACTTGCCAGAGTCACCAGCGCGAGTTACTTGCCCGACTCACTAGTCACGGGTAGTTTGCGCCAGTGACTTGAGCGAGTAACTTGAGCAAGTCACTCGCTCGAGTAACTCGCTCTTTTACTTGCTCAAGTTACTCGCTCGATATACTTGCCCGAGTCACTGGCGTAAGTTACTCTCTCTAGTTGCATGCCCCAATTACTTGCTTAGGTTACTCGCTCAAGCTACTTGCTAATAGACCGAGCTACTTGCTCAAGTTACTCGCTCAAGTCACTGGCGCAAGCTACCCGTGACTAGTGAGATGGGCAAGTAAGTCGCGCTGGTGTCTCGGGCAAGTAACTCGCGCTAGTGACTGGGGTAAATAACTTGAGCGAGTAACTCGAGCTAGTAACTCACGCCAGTGTCCTAGTTACTTGCTTAAGTTACTCGCTCAAGTTACTTGCCCGAGTCACTAGCGTGAGTTACTTTCTAAAGTTATTTGCGCGAGTTACTATCACGCGTTACTTGCTCAAGTTTTTTGCCCTTATCGCTTTTGCGAGTCACTTGCCCAAGTCACTAGCGAGCGTTACTTGCCCAAGTGACTAGTCACGAGCAGCTTGCGCCAGTGAATAGGGTAAGTAGCTCAAGCGAGTAACTTAAGCAAGTAGCTCGCTCTATTAGCAAGTAGCTTGAGCGAGTTACCTAAGCAGTAACTGGATTAAGTAACTTGAGAGAGTAACTCACGCCAGTGACTCGCGCGAGTAAGTTTTGCAAGTAACTGGAGCGAGTAACTAGAGCGAGTAACTTGAGCAAGTAACTCGCTCTAGTAGCTCATGCAAGAAACTTGCTCAAATTGCTCAAAACTTTCATGAGCTTCTACAGCGAGCTACTAGCTGCAGTTACTTGCTTAAGTTGCAAGCAAGCATGGCTGCTAAAGCAAGCTGGCTCAAATTACTCACCCAAGTCACTGGGGAAAGCTACTGGGCCTAGACACTTGAACGATTTACTGGTGCAAGTTACTTGCATTTGCTACTAGATCGAGCTACTGGTGGGGCTGTGCCCTATGGTTTACATCACTGACATTTTTGCGTGCTAATTACTTGAATTTCAGTCATTGTATATGCAGTCTCTTGCCGGTTTGTGTTATTCCGTCGAGTTGAGATTATAATTATATTTCCTCCCTATAAGCTAAAACGACTGCAGTGTTGTGTTTTGGAGCCCTGTGAGTCTCATTAAAGCGAACCTAACATATTCTTAAAAAATAGTTTTTCACTGAATCCGGGGTTCCAATCAAAAAAATATTTTTGTGAATGAAAAAATAATAATCAAGCTTTATCTTATGATAACATTTATCGAGACACAAAAGTATTTGGAAGTGGCCCAAGATCCGTACTGTGCTGATCATTCTCCTTCCACAGTCAGAGAGGAATCACACACACTTTTTTTTTGTAATCACATTTTTTTGTGTGACCAAATGTTAGTTTTGTGTTAGTTTTTTTTATTCTTTCATTCCGCTACAAGTTAGCCCTTGACTGCAATCTCACCTGGTGGTTAGTGATGATGCAGTCTAAGATGGTAGCGGGCTAACCTGTTAGGGAATATGTTAGGCATACCCGTAATCGGTTTCTACGCGACATCACACCGGAAAACTAAATCGCTTAGCGGCACGTCTTTCTCGGTAGGGTAACTAGCCACGGCCAAAGCCTCCCACCAGACAAGACCAGGGAAAAATCAGAAATTATAAATTCCCAAATTTTCCCTACCGGGAATCGAACCTGGGACCTCCTGTTTAAATACATAGCGCTCACCGTTGCGCCAGGGTGGTCGACAAAAAACCCACATTAGGTTCTTGTAGCGATCTTGATGAAATTTGGCAAAAGTCTACATGCTGGAAAAATACGTAACATAATACATACATACACTTTATAACGCGACACAGCACCTGGGTAACGAACCTGGGACATTTAAAAAAAAAATTGGTTGTCTGTAAAGTCGACTTACAGACGATAGTTGAACGTGACAACGTCGAAAAAAAATACTGATGGAATGGTTACATTTTTCACAAGAAAATTTTAATTTTATTTCTTTGATAGATATTATCGTTGCTATAAACAATTGACACCACATTCATTTAACACTGCATTTCATCCTTGCCGAAAACATGTAAATGTATTGAAGAAGCTGTCCACGCGGACGCATCGCTCACTCAACTAGGAGAGATACAGATGTCGAACGCGGAGGCCGACTGCAGTGCCTCTTTGTCGCTCGTTCCGCTCTCTCGCTTGCACTTCAAGCCTTGAATGGAACGCCTCAGAGCGAGGTAACGCCGCATACGTCATGTTTTTTCGTGCGTGCAGCCGGTTCCATCGAATTATAAGACGTTGTCGCGCGCGCGCGGTAGGTCACCCTGCCATAGAAAGTACAGCTCAAATCTGTAGTGGGAGGTCCCTTGCATGAGTGTACCAAACGTCACGTCAAAAGTTTATATTACTTATGCCTGGTTAAAAAAATAGTGTTCTGGATTGTTATCCCGAGGATCGTTAGTTTAAAAAATAGCAAAAAAAAAAAACGCAGACAATGTCACAGGCAACAGCTAGTATGTAATACCTTGTAGAGATTTCCTACAAACTCATGTGAATGCTTGCATAAACCTAACGTTATAAAAACTTTGTGAACGTGGAATAACATTTTACTATAATTAATTGCTAAAAGCTTGTCCAGTTTTGCACGCAACATAGCAATACAGGGTTCTTACCTTTAACCGACTCTATAAAAGTTAGGAAGGTTTATAATTCACAATGGATAAATTTGACAAGAAAACCAGGACTGCCGACGTATATGAAATCTCAAAACAATAGAATAAATGTGTTTTCGATGGTAAAACGTTTTTGACGTGACAACGTCTTATAATTCGATGGATCCGGCTGCACGCACGAAAAAACATGACGTACGCGGCGTTACCTCGCTCTGAGGCGTTCCATTCAAGGCTTGAAGTGCAAGCGAGAGCGTGGAACGAGTGACAAAGAGGCACAGTCGGCCTCCGCGTTCGACATCTGTATCTCTCCTACTTGAGTGAGCGATGCGTCCGCGTGGACAGCTTCTATACAATAATACATTTACATGTATTCGGCAAGGATGAAATGCAGTGAAAAGTGAATGTGGTGTCAATTGTTTATAGCAACGATAATATCTATCAAACAAATAAGATTAAAATTTTCTTTTGAAAAATGCAACCATTCCATCAGTATTTTCTTACGACGTTGTCACGTTCAACTATCGTCAGTAAGCCGACTTTACAGACAACCAATTTTTTTTTTAAAGACAGAAGCACTGACCTAATTACGACAGTGGATATAAGTCTAACCCAATCTAAACCTCAATCTCACCTTGAAGATATTATTTAATTACCCTGCGGCTATTTTCCTCTTTACAAATATTATTATTGTATTTTTATGTTCTATTATTGTTATTTTGAAGCAGTGATAGCGCATTGGGTAGGAGCTCGACTTCACTTTCGGGGGCCGAGTTCGAATCCCTGCACACACCTCTAACTTATGTTAGTTTTACTTATATATGAAGTGATATTTAAGCTATGTGCTTAAATATCACTTCAAGCTATGTGCTTAAATATCACTTCATATATCACTTGATAGAAAATTGTCTCTACCGCTAACAGCGTTACTGTGTTCCGGTGTGAAAGGCGTGGTTGCCAATGTTGTTAAACGCACATGAGACTTAACAAAGTGCAGGGCTCAGTAGAAGGCACTAGAACGCGCGGTAGGTCACCCTGCGATGGAAAGTACAGCTCAAATCTGTCGTGGGAGGTCCCTTGCATGAGTGTCCCAGACAATCTGCAAGTAGGGAGAAATCGCGAACATCAACTCGCAACAAGAACTCACGATGATCGTGAGGCGAGTAACAACAGCCACGAACAATGTCCACGAAAAATAATAATTGTTGACATTCCACATGACGATAATCTGGTGAAAGCTGAAAAGGAAAAAGTATCTAAATACTGAAATGAAAATTTATTTGTTCACATAAAACAATAGCAGATAAGGCGGAGAACTTCTGTTAAGTTTAAAACTTGTGCCAGAAAATCTCGCTCTTCCATTACAAACACATTTTTATCTCAATTTATTTATATAATACTTTTTTTTTTTTTTTTTTAATAATCTGACATGCGAGTAAAACATGCAGTGTGAGTGCGATTATGTTTTGTGTACGTGCGTGCGTGTGTTGTGTGTGTATGTGTGTGTGTGTGTGCGTGTGTGCGAGTGTGCGCGCGTGCGTGTGTATGTGTGAAAACGTGCTTGCGTGCGCGCGTGCGTGTATATGCGTGAGGCTGATTATTACTTAAGTAATAAACCTTATTGTTTAATAAATTTAATGACTTACTTTATCAGTTGCAAAAGGAGTTCAGTTTTTTCATATGTTAGTGATTGTAACTTACTTGGACAAATACTTACTTAATACTTGGACCTTGCTCACGAGATTACCGCCATGTGGAATGTTGAGTCGACCGTAACGACGATCGGAACAATAGTTCCGATCATCGTTTCAGTCAATGGTCTTCACGCGAAAAGCTTCGACCAACATCTTAAGAAGCTTTCGCTTGGTTGTTGGATCAAGGGTCGGATACAGAAGGCAGTAGTCCCTGAAAGGGCGCGTATTGTGAGGAGGTTCCTCACTCTGGAGCCCTAACCGCCGGTTGCTTGGGCATTCAAAATTCCCCCAAACGGAGGGTAAATTTTTTTTTTTAAAATTTTTAATAGTGTTTTTTATTTTATTTTAAGCATTTTTAAAAATTAAAAAAAAAATATGAAAAATAATAAATGATAAAAATGTTTATTTCCAAAAAATCTTAAGTCTAAACAATATAGTAAAAAGGTTTTCTTATTTTATATGATGGGGCATCCATGAAATCTTAAATAATTATTATTACCACAAAGAAGAAGAGATTAAACACCTACACCTCAGGGTATAAATTATAAATATACTACGACAATACACACATCGCCATCTAGTCCCAAAGTAACCATAGCTTGTGTGATGGGTACTATGATGACTGATGAATAATTTTATGAATAACTAGTTGTACCCTGCCACGCTTCGCTGTTGCACATTTTTATGGAATGGTTGAGAAATGAGAAACAAAACAAGGAATACATTACATATGTCAGCGAGTGTTTTTCTGGCTTTCGGCAGATGGCGCGGTCACTGGTACATCGATCGTTAAAAAAACTGTAGTTTCGCGGTCGCGGATATGTGACTGATGCAAAAAATATATAAAAACAATCCTTGATGCGGATTATATATCATGCTGAAATTTCAGCTCGATCGGTGCGGAACTGAGTTTTGGAAGCGTACACAAACCAACATAACATTGTTATATATATACATAAATACTTATAATATATAGAACACCCAGATACTGAAAAACATTCATGTTCACAGTTTAAGTTCAATTTTGAAGTTGTAGGAATCGAATCGGCCTTGGACTCAGAGAGCAGGGTCGCTGCCCACTGCGCCAATGCGCCGTCCTTTCATGTTCTGTGAGTTGTTGGTCTTGTCAGGCTGGCCGCACTCCATCGTTCCACCAATTGTTAATATAAGAAGGGAATCTGTCTGTTCACATTTATTAACAATGCTCCTTTTTGTTACAGCTATGCGGTTGAAGGCGGGTGAAAGAAGCATCAATTTGGATAACTGAGTGAGAAACAAAATTCAAGATGGCGGAAGCGGAAGGCGGAGCGAGTGAGCAAGATGATGTTTCATTCTTGCGTACGGTAAGTTTCAGAACTAGCTTATCTCTTTACTTGGCTACCAGCCCACCAATCAACATTAGAGCAGCGCGGTAGTACTGTGCTCTACAACTAACTCTCCTATCAGAGAAGAGGGCACACCAGCAGTCAGATGTTGATGGGCTTCACTTGGGAAAGTTTTGTCGATTTTATCGATTGTCGATTCGAACTCCGTCAAATGTGAACCGATTTTAATAGTAGTTTTTGAACTGGAAAGGTTGTATTATCAGTTTACTGATCATTGGAGACAAAAAGAGAAGAAGAACATTTAATTCCTCAGTAGATAGCAGGAAGCCCCTCACTTAAGACTTAACGATGCTGAATATATAACATAAAGTGTTGTCACATATAAGAGGACTTCACCGCTGGGAATGACTAAAAATATTGTAGTGTAGTTAACCTCCTTTATAATATAAGTCCACTAACTATACAATTTAATTTCTTCCTTTTACAATTTCTATTCTCTGTTAGTTATCCTATTGAAACTATGAAACTGTGGGATGCCATTTTTTTTTTGGGCATTATGTGTGCCATAGTACTTTATCAAGGGTCCTTAGCGGCATAATACTGTAGTATTCCCTCGATAAGCTAGAGCGTTTCTACGTCCACTGCTAGACTTAGAAGTCTATAATAGACATCCATAGGTTGACCATTGACGATGATGATGATCATGATGATAAAGTTACCAGATGATAAAATTATGATGATAACATTACTTACACTTTAAGTTTAGCAGAAGACGTCCATTGGTTGACCGTTGACGAGGATGATGATGATGATGGAGATAAAATTATCAACGAATCGTACACTTTAGTAAAATCGTCATCATCATGTTTATCATTACTTACCTACCAAATACAGGGCACAAGTCTCCTCTCAAAATGAGAAGAGTTTAAACCGTAGACACCAACGCTAGCCCAGTGCGGATTGGTAGACTTCACACGCCTTTGAGAACATAACGGAGAACACTCATACATGCAAGTTAAACAAATGATAATCAATATTCGAACTTGGGCCCCCGAAAGCGATACCGAAGTCCTAACCACCAGGCTATCACCACTTGATATAATACGGTAGCTAAATAGGTGCCAACGTAAAGTTACCTTATCAATTTTTTCGTGACCAAAGGTCTGTCCCCTTAGCACAAGTTTTAGTCGCTCGCAATCGAGATCGTTTTCGCATATCAAACTCTGTACCGTCAAAATAAAATGGTTTTGACTTAATAATTATTCTCTACAATGAATAATTGTTAAGACAACATCTCCTGTTTCATTCTAAAGTCAAAATCTCCTGAGGATGCTCTAGTGTCGGGGCGAAACGTGCGTAAAGATTACATTGCCGAAGATCCGTTTGGTGTGGAGTATAAAGATTGAAGTAATTATAAATCACACCACACAGGTTCTCCTGCTTTCAAGGAGTATAACAAATCAAGCTTAATTTAAAAAGGACTTCTGCTTTTTTCCAATATTTACAAATGATCTGCCAAAAGCCCTTGCCAAATATATTTAGACAAATTTGAGCTTTAATTCAACACAAATAAGATCATCTTTAATCTGATGTACAATTATTTCAATACTCGAAAACGTCTCCTCGATTGCGAGCTAACAAATTTTGTACTCAGGGTGCAGGTCAGGGTAACTAGGTCACGGTTTTGTCGTAAACTTGTAAACTATGATTTGTGGATTGCATTTATGGTCTTTAAACTTTATATTTAACTTGCAATATACTTAGTTAAAGGCAGCATTGCATGAAACTTAACGTATAACTAGCTGACCCGCGCAACTTCGTCTGCACCGAATCGGTGAAAATGGTTAAGTCAATTATAACAGTTAGACATAATAGCCTCGCGGATTCTTTTGTAGATAATCACGATTACTATCATCAATCATTTTCACGGCGTACGCCAGTAAAACTCTGAGTCTAAAGATGTCACATCTTTAGAAAACATCGTTATATTTCAGCCAATTTACAGAAAACCATAGTAAAATATGCACTAAAACCATCCATCCATACTTTCGCATTTATAATATCAGTATGCCTTGCGCCTTGCTAGTATCTGTGAAGAATAGTTAAGTCCTTTATCTCCGACAATATTTTTCAGATATGCATTAAAATTACAACAATACATGCTTGTTAGTATACACTTTCAAATAAAGAAAGAATTATTTAAATCAGTTCAAATTTAACAGAGCTATGAAGTAAAATTATTAAAAAATTTCATCTCATTTTCCGGGAGATGCTTATTGTTTATCGGTATAAAAAGTAGCCTATATGTTGACCCGGAATATCAGCTACCACTATACCAAATTTTATTTAAATCCGTTCAGTAGTTTTCACGTGATGCCCGGACAGACAGACAGACCGACAAAAATTAAATAAAAATCTGTTTTGGACTCAGTATCGATTATAAAGCATCGCCCGGTCAAAATATTCAAAATATATTAAATGTACAGAAATCTTATTATAAGTATAGATATAGATAGCGGTGAAAACTATATTCTGATCTCTCTCCACACGGCAAATGTCATAAATTCGAGACAAATATTTCAAATAAATTTTAGAGAAGTCTCTTAAAGACTTACAAGAAATGGTCATAAATTAGTGACATCTGCATATCGTCTGCGAAAGGTGCAGAAGTCATTTGTGGGATTGAGTATACGTATTCCTAAAGTAATTTTGGACCTACCAATGCATAAGTTTAAAGAATGTGTTAAAACACATTTATTACAGCGAGCGAGGTTATTATACAATTGATGAGTTTCTTAATAACAAGGTTGCTTGGAAGCATCCGGCTCCGCTTTCATCTCTCAAAAGATAGAAAAATGAATGTTAAAATGTAAATTATTGATGTTGGAAAAGAGCAACTGCTGAGTTTCTTGCCGGCTTCTTCTCGGTAGAATCTGCCTTCCGACCCGGTGGTAGAGTCACTACACACGGACAGACTTGACGTTTCAAAAGTGCTTGTATTAGGCCTACTTGAAATAAATGAATTTTGAATTATTTTCCCGGGTTTAAAAAGTATCCTACGACGGCTCTAGGATGCATGCTAGGTGCCAGTTTTCGTCAAGATCGCGGCTATAACAGTTCATTGGCGGATTAAAGGCCTCTACAAGCGGGATGGTTTGCCTATAACCACCACGCTTAGCAGACGGTGATTTGATGGTAACAGTAGCACCAACACGCTGCTGCTCGTTCTGGGTTATATTCTCTTAATCACCACGTACGACAAATGGAACACGCACGGAACGTGTGCACGTGTGTGCGTGCGTAAACTCGTACAACACGCACCGCGCACGGAAGAGAGGAGGTGGTGACAACTGTATTTTGATCAGCCGTCCCAACGTCACACGTTTTAAAAAAATACACATGATTAATAAATAAAAATATAAAAGACAAATATTTTTACTTATTACAAATATTCTTAAAAAGTAACATTATTTATTTTATTTTTTTCCCAGGATAAAAAACTATCCTATCTTATGTCTAAATCCGGGGTGAAAATCACCTCTGTGTCGCTTTTCATCAAGATGGCGGCTGGCTATTGACTGACCAATATAAAACGAAAATCGGTGACCAACGAACCTGTACACACTTTCGCATTTATATTATGAATATACATGATATTTCCGTATAGGTGCCTAGTGCTATAAATAGGTCACACGATATACCAATGACATTTGGCGTGGTTAGCCAAATCCCAGTGCCAAGCGACAACAGCGGGCCAAAATAGAAAACACATTTAACAACTCTTAATACACCAGTAATGTGCGTTAACGCATTTTTGTATCTTTGATCGTTAATTAATCTGAATGACGAAACGAAAAAAAGCGGCGGTAGCCTTGTGAGTAAGGATTCGGCTTCCCTTTTTGAGGGACCGTGTTCGATACCCGGCATCTCTAACTTTTCGGAGTTATGTGCGTTTTCAATTTCAGCAATTCAAATATCACTTGCTATAACGGTGAAGCAATACACCGTGAGAAAACCAGCATGCCTCAGAGTGTCCATCGCGTTCTCAATGGCGTGTAAGGTCTACCAATAACCAGGATACCCGTGCCCGGTAGAGGGCCGGTAGTGGGTTGACAACGATGTATAAGAAAATCAGTACTGCGCGTTTGAACGTATTTTTTATATTATTCGTGACTAGATAAATCGCAACACCTTTTTGAAGTGAAACTTCTTTATCGGGGTTGGAAAAAAATTTAGTGTAACATTTTTTCGTTACGCGTGACCTTTTTCCGTTACGCGCCATCTTTTTTGTAAACAAAACTCAAGACTCCTCAAAGAGTTCCTACAAAATATCTTGACAGTTGACTGAAATAAGTTCTATGAATATATAAAAATTAAAATGTAAGGTAAGGCAACCCATTTGTATCAATCAAGGACATTTTATGTAGTTTTTGGTGCACAAAAGTCTCTTGATCCTTGGTGGTACATCCAGTATAGACATCATTAGCAGTTGAAATTATTTTTTCTGAATAAGAGTTTAATATTCGATTATTATACTCAGTGACTGCGTAATTTGTATTAAATAAACGTATACCTTGAGGACACTTAGTTGCTGCTTCTGCTACGGAATAAAAACGAGATTCAATGATAGATATTTCACTTTCATTAAGACGTTCACCGTTCCCAATTTTGTCAATACTCGATCAATACTTACATTGACGAGAACTGTTGATTTGCTTGACGCATAACTTGGTCTAGTTCATAAAATTTCAGATTTCGCCATAATATTGGTCCAACAATAGTCTGCTTAGGTTGCTTGTAGATAGGAGTAGCGCGAACGGGAGGTAATTGACGTAAGTCTCCAATGAAAATAATATCTAATCCACCAAAGTTCGATTGAAAGTTATAGAAAAAAAAAAAAAAAAAAAAAAAAAAAATTATTAAAATGTAATAATTCTATTACAATTAATGAAATTCAATAATAATCTTTGCAGTAATAAGCTAAAATGAAATAATTGTAGAATTTGTATTTATGTCTATGATAATAAAAGCCTTTTATTAAACTTTATCTAATTTAACTTTATTTAACCAATTTCTGTAAAGTTGCATATAGTAAATTATTTTTTGAAAAATAACGTCATAAAGAAGTTTCACTTCTTACGAGTGTACGCTAGTACACGCACACATTTTTTTTTTCTTGTTGAGTATCAATGTTAAAAAAGAAAACCTACAGATCGCAAAGTCAGTGGTTCAATTATAATTGACGCTACTCCACAAAGAACCCGTTTAAAAATAGATACTCTATTTCCCATTATACTATAGCTTCCTGAATGATCTAAAGTGAGTCAGCAGCGAAAATGACTTTAGCGGGCTAAGTCAATTTTGCCGCGCGAACGGCCCGGGAATTGGTTTCTGAACGCCCTACGGTTAGGGTTGACCATTCATATAGTTTATTTTTTTAGTATTGTGTTTTTATTACATTTTAATCAAATTTATAAATTAATAAAAATAAAATAAATGTCATTTGTTTCGACCGACTTGGATCATAAATTGTTAGCAAAATACAAAGTTAAAATATTAGCGAACTTAGCCTAGCGAAATATAAACCGATTAAAAAAACCTAAAACAAATCTAATTAACGTGAAGCAATAAAAAACCACTTACTATAATGGTGAACGAAAACATTTTGAGGAAACTGGCATGCAAAATTGCATAAAACGCAAATAACTAAGAAAAGTTATAGGCTTCGAACTCGACCCCCCGAAATTGAAGTCCTACTCTCTAGGCTATCACCGCTTTTACCTTTAAACTATAACGTCATTTAGCCGTACGAATAAATCTTTAGTTGTTTAAAACGACTAATAATGAGGGTCATCATTTTAAACTAAAATTTTCGTGGTTAATCAACATTTCTTAAATATAGTTCAACGGGTACATACCACGGTAATATTTTGGTGGTATACCATCATATTATCGTGGTATGTGCCCGTTGAGCTATATTTACGAAATGAGGGTCATCAATTACTAATACCGGGTCGGTACTAATAAAACCCGGTTCGGTATAAAAATTTTGAACTTATCCGTAACAGTATGCCTTTTGACCTTGTGATCCATTCTTAAACGTGCTGGTTTAATATATGTATAATATTTAAATATATATATATATATATATATATGTAGGCAGCCCTAATCAACCCAGTACACACGTTCAGAAACCAATTAAAGATTCATCCGCGCGGCAAAATTGACTTTATCGAGCAAAGTCAGTTATGTGTTATGACAATAGGTGTTTTAAATCTCCGATGCAATACGAGGAATGCCATTTCGTCACGGTTTTTATATAACCAAATAGTCAGACCAAGCAGATGGACCAATCAATGGTTAAATAAATGGTAGTATGGGAAACCTTCGAATATGTTAGCATCTGAAACCTAGGCCTAGGCCTAGTTTATAAGATACTAGCTTTTGTCCGCGGCTTCGCTCACGTTAAGTTCAATTTTTGATTTGGTAAATTTTAACTACAAATGTCTTGCTAAAAATCAGTTAACTCAAAATTTACATCCCTTGAAAATAAATTGATGAATATAGGATTTTTTTACTTTCATTTAACCCTCTTAGGGTTGGAATTTTCAAAAATATTTTCTAAGCATCTTTCTTACATTGTAATAACTATGTTAATGCAAATAGTCAATGAGTCAGGTAGTCAGTATATATAGATAGAAGAAGATGATATTAAAAGAATTACCAACTTTAAGTAGCCTAGTTTGCTACTAGTTTATTTTTGTTGATAGTGTTTAAATTATTATGTATTACATCAAATCACATTAATTCTTATATTTTGTTATGGTTTTGTGAACATGCTTTAAATCTATTATTATAAAGTTTATAGTGATAAACGTGACAAAATGTTTAAGATATATTTAAGACTGACTATAAATATTGCTGCAATAACCTACGTCATGGCTCAGAAATAGAAGATGATAACCATCTTGTACACGTACCAAAACAGAATTCTTAGAGCAACTAAATAAATAACTAAAATAAAAACATTAAGAAACGAAGTAAAAAAGAGCTTATTTTTCATCACTAGCTCATTACTGAAATGCATTAAATAGACTTTTTTTTAACTTTTCTATTCAGTTCTAATGAAATTAGGAACAGTTTTATGGTATACTAGCTTCTGCCCGCGACTCCGTCTTGGATTGACTTCAGAATTGGGTCTAAAGCATCACTCGTAAACAATTTTAAATCTTACCACGGGAACAATTTGAGAGACCGGTATAGAAATTACATTTCCTTTTCCATAGTATAGGTGACATGACATGCATACCAAATTACAAAGCTGTCTACCCGCGGCTTAGCTTGTTAACAATTTTCAATTTTCCTTCGGAAACTCCTTAAGGAATCGGGATAAAAGGTAGCCTATGTTGTTTCCCATGTCCAAGGCTACATGCATGCCAAATTTCATCCAAATCTGTTCAGCCGTTTTTGTGTGATTGAGTAACAAACATCCACACTTTCATGTTAAAACATTAGTAGAATATTATATGCTTCTGTAAAAAATAGCTACCTTTGACGCCTTTCTTCCATTTTTATGCAGTTTAATTGTAGATATCCAGCTTAACTATTTACCTTAATAGCTTTTATCTTATTTTTTATAATACAGATAAATTAATCAGAAAGCAAATGCTGTTTACAGAACCATGTTAGGTTGTCTAGATATTTTTTTATAGGCATTTCACTGAAAGTTGACGTAAATCTACTTGGACGCGAGCAAGTAAGTAAAGTTATTAGAGTAAGTTAAAAGGTATACTTGCATTTAAAGTAACGGTTTTCCACGATTGAATAATAAGTTAGTTGTAGAAATATTTTTTACCGAAACCTGCCAACCCTTGTTTGTCCTATAACCGCGAATTTTGTTTAAGTACTGCCTGTATTTTAGGCGTAACAAAGAGGTTGCTTCTTTCACAGTGATTCATAAATATTTTTGCCTGCGAGTGGCTATTGGGTTCGATTTCCACCTCTTGAAAAATAAGAGTATGACGAACATGAATGTTTTTCTGTGTCTGGATGTTTATCTGTATTTTATAAGTATTTATGTTTATTATTCATAAAAAATATTCATCAGTTTTCCTAGTACCCATAACACAAGCTACGCTTACTTTGGGTCTAAAAAATTCAAAATTCAAAATTCATTTATTTCAAGTAGGCCTAATATAAGCACTTTTGAAACGTCAAGTCTCTCTGTTTGTAGTGATTCTACCACCGGTTCGGAAGGCAGATTCTACCGAGAAGAAGCCGGCAAGAAACTCAGCAGTTGCTCTTTTCCAACATCAACAATTTACATTTTGCATTTTAACATTCATTTTTCTATCTTGTGAGAGCTGAAAGCGGAGCCGGATGCTTCCAAGCAACCTTGTCATTAAAAAATTCATCAATTGTATAGTAACCTCGCTGTAATAAATGTGTTTTAACAAATTCTTTAAACTTGTGCATTGGCAGGTCCAAAATCACCTTAGGAATCATATTATAAAAGCGTATACTCAATCCCACAAATGATCCCTGTACCTTACGCAGACGATATGCAGATGACACTAATTTATGACCATTTCTTGTAAGTCGACTGTTTATGTCCACTTTTTGTTTATAAAGACTAATATGTTGTCTTACAAATACTATATTGTTATAAATATATTGTGAAGCTACAGTAAGTATGCCTATTTCTTTAAACTTCTCACGGAGGGATTCGCGTGATTTAAGTTTATAATATATTGACCGTACAGCTCTTTTCTGCAATATCTAGATGGCGATGTGTGCAGTCGTAATGTATTTATATTTATTTTTTTAGTATTCAGCGATTTGTCTTTGCCCGCCACTTTACCCGCGGTTATTTACTTTTTCCATTATTTTAACGGGCTTTAAATTACGCAGTCTATATATATAACAGTTGGAGGTACATGCCAAGATTCAAACTCAGTCCCCTCCAAAGCGAGGCTGAACCCCTAGCCCCAAAGTTCTTCACATCAACCCATTACCGGCCCACTACAGAGCACGGGTCTCCTCCCACAGTGAAAAGAGTTTAAGGCCGAAGTCCACCACGCTGTTCCAGTGCGGATTGGTGAACTACACACAACTTAGAGAATATTATGAAGAACTCTCAGTTGTGCTGGTTTCCTCACGACGTTTTCCTTCACCGTGAAGCAAGTGATATTTTAATGACTTAAAACGCACATAACTTCTACCCAATGCGCTATCACCGCTAAACCAAAAGGTTAATACTGTTTTTTTTTTAAACTTAAATATAATATACTGTTACAGGAAGACATGGTATGTCTGTCCTGCACGGCGACGGGTGAAAGAGTGTGTCTTGCTGCAGAAGGCTTCGGCAACAGACACTGCTTCCTAGAAAATATCGCCGACAAGAACATACCACCAGATCTTTCGCAGTGTGTTTTTGTTATTGAACAGGTGACTA
This sequence comes from Pararge aegeria, assembly GCF_905163445.1. NCBI lineage: Eukaryota > Metazoa > Arthropoda > Insecta > Lepidoptera > Nymphalidae > Pararge > Pararge aegeria. The sequence goes on along the minus strand of NC_053204.1, from coordinate 4,841,451 downwards.
TTATTCAATACCTACTAGCTGATCCCCGCGACTTCGTTCGCGTGGATTAAGGTTTTTTATTTCCGCGGGAACTCTCTTATTTCCCGGAAAAAGGTAGCCTATGTTATTTCCATGTTAAAGGCTACAGGCATGCCAAATTTAATCCAAATCCATTCAGCCGGATTTGCGTGATTGAGTAACAAACATCCACACTTTCACATTTATAATATTAGTAGGATATCTCGCCTATGACCTTCCTGGCGCAGTGGTGAGCGCTGTGGCTTTAAATGGGAGATCCGGGTTCATTGCCCGGCAGAGTCAAATTGGTAATTTAAAATTTCAGAATTGTCTCGTGTCTTGTCTAGTGGTACTTCCGCTGTTGCTAGTTTACACCCTACCGACAAATACGTGCCGCTAATCGATTTAGCGTTCCGGTACGAGAAACGGAATAGGAGTATGGGTTTAATGTAACTGCTATATCACTACGTGTCGGCCCGTTGCCATCTTAGACTGCATCTTCACTTAATCGCATGTGAGATTGCAATCAAGGTCTTATTGCATTAGAATAATAAAAAAAGGTTTTATCCTTTTCTAAAAAATATTTTACACAATTTTCTAATTTGGGTCTAAAGAAAACACTGCGTGTCCTTTTCTATACCGGTGTGTTTTTAAAGGTTTATGTTCAACAGAATTGGCACCATTATTTATTTGGGAACCTGCAGAGCGATTACGTATCTCGCGACAGGCTTGCCATAGGCGTAAATCTTGCGATCACTGCTGTCAAACGTCACTTTTGTTTATTTATACCGTATGACTAATGTTTTTAACATGACATTGATATTTTTCATGACACTTTATTTAGCTTTAAGGCGAAATTAAACTTAGAGTAATATTTTTTAATTGTTTTTTTTTTAATTTTAATCATTATTTTCATTTGTTTAATATTAACTATTTTATTTTTACTGTTTTTGCTTTTAACTTAATTTAATTATTTTTAACTGAACTTACTTCTTTCTATGTTGTGTATACCTATTAGTGATAACTTTACCTTCGCGGGCAATAAACTATAATCTAAAATGATTAATGACAATACAGTGCATCCTTGGTATATCTTATGGAATAATAAATAAATTTATTGTATGGAAAAGTGAAGTTTGACAGCAGTGATCGCAAAATTTACGCCTGTCGCAAACCTGTCGCGAGAAACGTAATCATCCAACTGATAAAGCTTAGATTTTTATCTTCATTAACGTATTTTGCGTTTTCTAGGCCTTGTCAGTAAGAGCACTTCAAGAATTGGTGACGGCAGCCGGCTCAGAAACTGTAAGTATCCATCTCATTTTAAATCTTATTAATAGATAAATGTAAATGAAGTAAAATTAACAAATCAACCTTGCCTTGAATTACTATTTACCTTTAAATAATTTTCAGTAAAATGTTTCACTAAAAATATATATTTTTTAGTGTTTTTTTTATTCGAAGATTCCGACTTTGTAACACTTTAGTTGACGTATTTGTAATCTGTTAGAACGGGTAATTTACTTGACGAGTGTAATCTGAAATGATGTTTTAATAAAATATGCATTTAAAAAAGCTGTAAACTTTAGTATATTTGTTCGTAGCTGAACCCGGTCATTACTAAACAAAAAAGATTTTAAACCTGTTGTTCCTTATTAGTATAGATGTTTTTCCAGTGTCTGGGTGTTTATCTCTATTTAATAAGTATTTATTTATATTATTCATAAAAATATTCATCAGTCATCGTAGTACCTACCCATAGCACAAGCTACGCTTATATCGGGGTGGGATGGCGACGTGTGTATTGTCGTAGTATATAAAAAAAAAGTAATAGCTTAGCAATTAGTGCTTCACCTCCCCTTTCGGGTGTACTAAGTTTGATCCCCGGCACACACTTAATTTTCGGAGTTATGTGCGTTTTAATTTGAGCAATTAAAATATCACTTGCTCTAACTTTTGCTGTTATGGGGTCATTGACAAAAGAACTAAATGTTATAAAATTATGTCAAGCCGTTTCAGAGGTGTGCGACCACAGACACCGTGAGAAAAGATTTTTTTATAAATAATAATTTATAGCATAAATATTTTTGACGTGACAACGTCTTATAATTCGATGGAGCCGGCTGCACGCACGAAAAAACATGACGTATGCGGCGTTACCTCGCTCTGAGGCGTTCCATTCAAGGCTTGAAGTGCAAGCGAGAGCGCGGAACGAGCGACAAAGAGGCACAGTCGGCCTCCGCGTTCGACATCTGTCTCTCTCCTACTTGAGTGAGCGATGCGTCCGCGTGGACAGCTTCTATACAATAATACATTTACATGTTTTCGGCAAGGATGAAGTGCAGTGAAAAGTGAATGTGGTGTCAATTGTTTATAGCAACGATAATATCTATCAAACAAATAAAATTAAAATTTTCTTTTGAAAAATGCAACCATTCCATCAGTATTTTCTTACGACGTTGTCACGTTCAACTACCGTCAGTAAGCCGATTTTACAGACAACCAATTTTTTTTTTAACTGCATATTTAAATGAGAACACATAGCAATGTTTTTTTTAATTATGTTAATTACTTGAACCGATGGATTACAGCAATAATTAAACAAATACTACCAACTACATGTTACGAAACGAGTATCTAATGTGATGTTCAATAAGGATTTTTAGCGGCAGATCTTTTATCTATCTTTACTCCTACGCCACGTCGAAAATTAATAATTTGTGTTTTAACATAAATGGCTAGCCTGGAACTAAAACTTTTTGTTAGCCTTTTGTCGAAATGAAATGAAAAAGAAACATTATATACATCTGCATTTTTGTATATCTATTAAAAAAGTTAATTTCTAGATAAATATTAATTTTATATTAAATTAAATCTTATTTTGGTTTAACCCGTCTGACTCCGGTAGGTAACTCCGTGAGAGGAGACCTGTGGTATATGGTACACTAATAAGTGGAGGGTCATGATAATGATCTAAGAGAAAATGTGACTGCAATAATTTGAACATTAGAAGCAAAAATAAGCTTGCAACTACATAAAATAAGTAATCCATTTAAAGGAAATTGTATACAATTTTAAACCATACAATCATTTGATATCTTGGAGATGTCTCTGAAAAAGTTCAAAATTTGTGTTAAACGTAAGCTTATAGAAAAGTAGTATTATAGTATTAAAAACTACGTCAACGATAAAAATGCTTTGGTGTAAATTATTGATATAACCAGGTTGCTTCTTCAATAGTTTTAAGTGACAATGTGAGATGGTGATAACAAAAAAAACAACCTGCTAAGTTTGTTGTGGGCTTCTTCTTTTTAAGTTGACGAATTTAGTTTTTAGTGCACTTCTATGTTATATTTTACATGTAACGTACGCATCAAAAGTGCCTTATATGTACCTATTTGAAGAAATAAATATTCGACTTTGACTTTGACATAGACCATTTTAGTTCCAGGCTAGCCAAATGTGTTCATTTGTGAATAATGTTTCCCATTTTTTACGTACTGCTTTCGTGTTTAAATTTTACAGGGCAAAGAAAACTTAGTAGTGAGTACACGTACAAACATGAAATATCGGTAACTGTGTCACACCAAATTACATCTTAAACAATCGCCTATAGTAAAAATTTTTTCTACTTAATAATTGTCGTATAAACAAGGCAAGAAGAGGTACTGGCGGTCACTAATCGCTTATGATCATGCAAATGGTAAAGTGCGTGCCATAACTATAGACTGCATTATTAAATTTAACATAAAATAACATTTTTCCTTGTTAAGTAATAAATTAATTTATTTTTCTAATAACTAAAACTAAAGCATTCGAATGATTGCTTAATTGTAATTATATAAGAAAGGTCTATATTTATTGCTTTGGCAAATAATTTTGTCATAGGTATCAATAAAAAAATAGTACAATTTCACAAATTTTAGAGAAAAAACTTTCAAACTTTCAGTTTTTTTACTCGAAATAGCCAACCAAGTATTAAATTTTGATGACAACTTAGTGAGTTTGTTGACATACTCGTGCTTTATTAATTGCTAAATAAAAAGAAGATTTTAGTAGGTTCATTGTGAAATTTATGATCACGACATTGTCATGGTCGCACCAGTAACTTAAATTGCATTTAGCCAATAGTAGAATACTGACAATAAATCGATAAGCATAACGAAGTCATAATGCCACTGTCATTCCCCGGCAATCAACAAATGGGTTGCGGGCAATCGAAGCTTTGTATGATGCATTATGTTTCCAAGTTATGATACATTGAGTCCGCCATAATTGCCTTATGCCTCCACTTCCTTATTTATAAAAAAAGGAAACAAATTATAAAATTGATTTAATATTTAATTTGGTGTGATTTCTTGCATGATATTTTAATTTTAAAATCACATAATACAATAATATTATGTGACTGGTTGACCGAACTAAGTGAATATTCAAAATTTTGAGGGTTTTTTTTGGCTAAGGATAATAATCTCTTGCAGTAACAAATTCATAATTGTATGTAGGTAACTCATTAATAATGTTTTTGTAATTGGCAACATTTTTTTTTTGAAATTATTAATTTAAAAATTTGATGTTTTCAGCTTTTTCAAATTCAATTCCGTATCTTATGAATAAAAATAATTAATTGTGTTAAATAAACTATTTCTTATTTATATATCTTAATCAATACTCATTTTTTATTTATTTACTAAGAAGTATATACGTACACAGAAATTTCAACAAAAACATTATAATGTATGTCACAACCCAATACAGAGATAATATACGCATGTTACTCAATATATATATATATATATATATAAATATTTATAAGAATGAGATACAGAATACTTTACAATTCATGGAATAACCTGGGCTAGTTATTTTTTAACAATCAATAGGACTAATTCAAATTTTATCATACAAAGAGGCAAAAGCGCCACTTGGGCACCTTTCTTATTGGTCATTAACTGGATGGCGTATATTCTAAGGAGTAGTAGTAGTTTATTCGATAAATTCAAGTAATACTTCTAAATAGTTTCGTTATTAAAACTTTACACGGTTAACGACAGTTCATTTAAGCGTGGCATAAAAAAAACCTTCATCTCCAAAGTGTGAGATTGAACTGCGCAACAACATTTAAAAAAATATATAAATATTAATTCTTCGGTTGAGTTAAGAGCTCGCCGAGAAATGAAGTTCACGAAATCGTATGAAGTCTCGATTTGTTTATTAACCTTAACATTCCGTAAACATTACAACTTGATGCTCAAAGCCCTTTGTAAAAAAAAAAGATCTTTGCAAAAGTACAGACAGACAACTGAGTGTTCCGTTTATTTATTTAGAGGACGAAAAATTTACTATGCGGTAAAATTGTAAAATAATATTAGAGGATCAAGTAAGAATTTTTCTTTGGTCGTTATAAAAATATAATTTAGATTTTTTTCTTATAATATTGGTTATTTTTTTTAGATAATTTGGGTGATATCCTTTACTAATATACACAATAATTTTCAATTATCTAATGAAATAGACGCTATTGTTAAAAAGAGGCACAAATAAAACAAAATAGAGTAGTGTAAAAAAATGCATGCTACTATTTAATTTCTTAACAGAACCGATTTTTTTAAGATCGCATGATACCTGACGTAACAATATTTCTATTATCTACTTTATTCTTACAGATAATCTTAACTTATCTAACGGTTACAAGCAAGTATATATTACATTTTATTTAATTGACTTATGTATTCTTGTTAATAATTATAATATTTGTATATCATATTTTCACTTTTTTTTCTATTCTACATAGCATTATATAATTACTCTACACCTTTAAGAAATATACTCACTTTATTTATTTACTTTTGAAATATATTTATTCCAATAAAGGGCTTTTGTTGTAATAACTGAACTATTTATAAATGTTATATATTTTCAAGATAATATAAAACTTTTTTTTTCAGGGCAAAGGCACAGGTTCTGGACATAGAACACTACTATACGGCAATGCTATTCTATTACGGCATCTTAACAGTGATATGGTATGTATTTTAAGTTTTTAATGTATTGTTTCATTTTCTTTCATCACACTTGCTCGTAACACGCGTGTTTTTTAACTTTACATTATTGCACTCGTGATTTATGAAATAATTTTCTACCTCAGTGGAAGTTAATTATAATAATATGTAGGTAGGACGAGGCATTCTAAAATTAACCGGGTTACAAGATTTTTTTTATACGTTAACCATTTTTTATGTCATATGTCACTAAACGGTTTTTAGCGGTAATAATGAGTGGTCATACTAAAGACCTTGAGCGGATAACGATTTGTAGGCTTACAAAAATTAATTAGTTTATAAAAGAGTCATACAAAATCGGGCTTATCGTCCGTCGATCTTAGTAGGTATACTTATGTCAGTTACAAATGTCGATTAAATAAGTTTTTTCAGTAATATACTCGTACTTACAATCAACATTATTAACACAAATTTTAGGAGATCCATTGCTGGGCATGGTCTTTTTAACGGATTTCCCATATTCAATGGTGTTGAGCCATTTGTGACACTCCCTGCGACACTGTACTTCCAGTGGGGGAGTCTACCAACGGTACTTTAACTAAATATAGTTCAACGGGTACATACCACCATAATGTCATGGAAATTGTAGATATTTCGACCCAGCTGCATGAAGCTGGGTCGAAATATCCAAATCAAATTCCTTAATATAATCGTAACCCGTTGAAAATTTTAGGTTTAAATCTTTAGGTAGTTTACTAGTGCATAGTTGCCATGACTAGGCAGGATTTTTTGGAGGTGCATCTGGAGACGTAAAATTAAATTGCAAAAAGAACCGGATATTAAAAAAAAAAATTGTTTCCTATAATAGCTCATATCAGATTTTTGAATGAAACTTTTGCCATCACAAGGCAAAGTGGAAAATTGATTTCCTTTTATTAGTTACACTGAATATTATCAATGAAGCTTATCAAAACTTCATTTAGTACTTGCTTTGTAAAGTGTAAAAGAATAGGACCCCCTTCGACCTACCTGTATGCGCCCATGAGTGTTACAAGTCTAGCATCTTGGGACCCAACGTCCGTCGGTCCTGCAAACAATGTATCTCAACCTTATACTAGTATCATTTTAACTTAAACACTTGTTCAGCTAGATTGGTAACTGTGGGGTCTCTTCATTTATGTCATGATCCGAGCGTAATAATTTCTCTCCAATGCTCGCACAGTGAGTCTTAACTTTCTTATGAATAGTGCCTATTGTTAGTACCCATGTTTCGGAATCATATTACGAGTATGTCTTCACTGGCATACTTGCAATACTTAAAGCAAAGCAAGCAAGTACAATAATTATAATTTATGTAATCCGCAATTGAAGTGTGAAACGTAAAATTTCCCTTGTTTCGTGTAACAATAATTTAAAATAAAACTTATGGCCACTTCCTAAATATCCGCAGTGCGCAAATTGATCTTTTTCGACAACCTCCTTGGGGTAGTGGTGAGCGCTGTGGATTTAAGTGGGAGGCCCCGAGTTCGATCCCCGGCAGGGGAAATTTGGGAATTTATAATTTCTGAATTATCTCTGATTATTAGTCATATTCATGAAAATTAAGCTTAACTAGCAATACTCCGCGAATAATTTAAAATTACTTACAACTATTGATTATTGATTTTTAAGTCAACATCTCCTTAGGATGCTCCGGTTTCGAAACGTGCGTAGAGGGTACATTACCGAAGAGCTGTTTTTGTGAGTTGAGAGATTAGGGAAATCATAAATTACACCGTACAGATTCCCCTGCTTTTTGCGGGGTAGCAAATTTAGCTTTGTCATAAATTTTATTGATAAATAACCTGCTAACGTCTTTCAATATAATTATTTAAAAAAAAACATATTTTCTAGCGATGTTTGTGGCAAGACCAAACTACAAAGACAGCCAAATAACCTTTTTGATTATTTGTAGTATCTGGCATGCTTATCAACATCCTCGTCTCAAGACAAGCTGGCCTTTGACGTTGGTCTGCAAGAGCATTCGCAAGGAGAGGCATGCTGGTGGACACTACATCCTGCTAGCAAACAGAGGTAATTAAAAACTTTGCCTAGCCATAGTCTACTACGATATCCTATTGTTTTGAACACTTAAGACTTTGGCATACCAATAAAGTGCAGCAATAAATAGCTATGCTGAAGACTTGCGTCAAGAAAAGCTGACGTTGTCCTTCACGTTGGTTGGTCGTACGTCGTGACGCGCGTTGGCCCCTTTAGACCCCTTTTACATCTTGAGACAAGGAAAAAAAAACATCTTAGTAACTGCAGAGAATAAATACTATTTTAGCTTTAGACTCATTGCTAAAGACTGTAAGTTTTACAACATCGATTTTATAGCTGCCTATGAAGCATATGAAGAAACGGTCCAATTTCTATACTGCTACTTTACAGAACCTCAATACATTATATAAAAAAAAAACAGAAAATCCTCAGACTTTATTTGTTTACATTTTCATTATGAAAAAAGCTCAATTTACTACCCTCGGCGAAAAGCAGGAGAATCTGTATGGTGTACTTATATATTCTTCTATCCTTATACTCCACATTAAACAGATCTTCGGCAATGTACCCTCGACGCATGTTTTGCTCCGAAACCGGGGCATCCTCAGGAGGGAGTATATAATAGAAGAAATTATAAATTACACCAGACAGCTTCTCCTGCTTTTCGCGGAGTGTAGCAAATTGAGCTTTTTTTCTTTATATATCATGGATATTCGCCAGGTAACGCCTGCTTCTATCAAATATTTACATTAAAACTAACAAGTTCTGCTCTACGACTTTTTTTTACTTAATAGTTTGTGAAATATTCAATATTAAATATTGAATATATACTTGTAACTACTCTATAATGTAACATCGGCAACAGCTGCGAACCCCGACTGTATCGTGCGTGCTGCGTTTTTTCAACAGGGACATGTATTTGGTTTCACAGTATAATGTCAGTTAACAGAAATGTTTTTCATGATTTATTGTTTTTTATGAGCGTTGATAGCCCAGTGGGTAGGACTTCGACTTCACTTTCGGGGGGAGAGTTCGAATCCCAGCACGCATCTCAAACTTTTTAAGTGGTGAAGGAAAACATCGTGAGGAAAACTGTATCCCTCAGAGTTCTCCATAATGTTCTCAAAGGCGTGTGCAGTCCACCAATCCGCAGCAGTAGGCTAGCGTAGTGGAGCGTGCCCTGTGGTGGGCCTATATTCTAGGGTTAATGATGATTTTTTTTGTAGGAACTGAAATTTTAATACTGAATTCTAAAAAGTCATAGAACATAAGTTTTTAGTTTTAATAATAGGTACTACAAGGTCGAAATTTCCTAGTATTTTATTAATTAACACTGTATACTATGGGCCTCATAAGATGGCTCAGAATCACTAGCGGGCTATGGAAAGAGCAATGTTGAGAGTATCTCTACGTGATCAGAAATGAGGAGATCCGTAGAAGAACCGGAGTTACCGACATAGCTCAGCGAGTTGCAAAGCTGAAGTGGAAATGGGCGGGGCACATAGCTCGGAGAACCGATGGACGTTGGGGTTCCAAGGTGTTGGAATGGCGACCCCGCACAGGTAAACGCAGTGTTGGTCGGCCCCCAACGAGGTGGACAGACGACATCAAACGAGTCGCTGGGAGCCGCTGGAAAGAAGCGGCCCAGGACCGTGGATTTTGGAACTCTACAAAAGACCTATGTCCAGCAGTGGACTTCAATCGGTTGAAGTGATGACGATGATGATTACTGTATACATCTTTGCCGACCAGAAGATTCGAATTCCTATGACTATACAAGCTGATATAGGAACGACATTTTGCATCGTATAATACAAATCAAACTGTTGGTATTTAACATCACGCGTCTACAAACATAAACAACAAAAAAAAATTATTCATTCCCGGGTAATCGGCGACGCAAGCACAGACTGTAACTCACCCGTAATTATTTAATCTTTCAGATCTGAGGGTGAAAAAGTGCGAGTGGGTGACGATTTGATTCTAGTGTCCGTCGCTACAGAAAGATACTTGGTAAGTTACACGTATTTCTTTCACCTTTCAGGCCTCCAGACTTTAAACTTTTATTATAATATGAGAGTTCAACCATCGAAATGAGTAGATAAAGTGGTGACTTTCTGCACGTCCGTATGGCCAAAAAATGCACAGATTCTCATTTATAATCTACTAGCTGTTGCCCGCGACTTCGTCTGCGTTTGATTTTGTTTTTTGGTGTGGCATTAAATTTAGTTGTAGATCTAACAAAATTTCAAGTATTCAGTACTGCTAAGCCTTAAATGAGAGGTTTGCTTCTGTCCGCTGAGGAGTTCTGTCCTCTATCTCCAACCACAGTTTGGGCTAAATTAAACACATATTATAACCTCTATAGTACAAAAATAATAAAGTATTTAAATTGGTTATAATTTGTCGCAGTTATGGTGTAAAATCGTCAAACCCTCATCCCGTCTCCCAAAGGAACCGAGCTTAATGTCGGGATAAAAAGTATCCTATATTACTTCTAACACTTCCAGGAATATGTGTACAAAGTTTCATGGGGATCAGTTTTTGCGTGAAAGCGTAACAACCAAACTTACATTGACATTTATAATATTAGTAGGGATAGGGATAGGGATACCTACTTATAATAAACCTGTATTTATACGATTCCTGTAAATTTAATATGTTTTGATTTTTTTTCCACGGGATGCTTAAATATCAATAAAGAAACCAAGTTTGAATTAGTCAACCGTAGTCAAAGTCAAAGTCAAAAATATCTTTATTCAATTAGTCCCATAGATGGCACTTTTAATGCGTACATTACAGTGAGAAGTTGGCGGTAACCATATTGGTTAACCTGAGACTACGAGAGTCCCAAACGCATCCTGGTTTAAGAAGAAGGCCACAATAAACTTAGCCGGGTGTTTTATTTGTTATCACCATCTCACATTGCCATTTAAAATTATTAGAAGAGCAATCTAGTTAGAGCAATAATATTATTGTATATTGTGCGAAAGAGATAACACGATATCGTACCCGTGTTATCCGCGGTAAATAATTACTTTGGTTACTTTGTTAGGGCGTGAAGGTAGGTGTAAAAATACAAATGTTCATTAGGAATCAATAACCTATGTTACCCTCCGTCTTTAAAACTAACTCTGTGCCAAAAATCAATTCGATTGGTTGCTTAGTTAGAGCGTAAAGGAAGGACAAACGAATTGCGCATTTTTATTTTTTTATTGTTTCCTATATTTATTATCTTTATCCCTTAATTGTGTGCAATAAAGAATTTATCTATGTAACTATCTATTTGGTGTCGCGAGCTATACTTACTCAACTCAGGCTTTACTTGCTCAATAATTGTATTGTTTTCAGCACACGACGAAGGAAAATGAGGTGTCTATTGTAAATGCTTCTTTCCACGTGACTCATTGGTCGGTCCAGCCGTACGGTACGGGTATATCCCGTATGAAGTACGTGGGATACGTGTTCGGTGGGGACGTGCTCCGGTTCTTTCACGGAGGCGACGAGTGCCTTACTATACCGAGCACGTGGAGTAGTGATGGTGGACAAAAGTAAGTTTTCCTTTACCTTTTTTTCTCTACTCGATAACTATTATTAGGTACATATAAATATTGTTAGGTTAGGTAATATAAATTTATTGGTGACCATTTTGGCAATTTAGTGATTATCAATTTTAGATATATCTCCGCCGGCCGGTGACTTCGGCCGTGGCTAGTTACCACCCTACTGACAAAAACGTAACGCCTAGCAATTTAGTGTAGCTCAATAACCTGTTATTATGAACGTAATATAATGCCATAATATAATGCCATATAATGCCATATAATGCCATTTAGCCTGCTACGATTTTAGACTGCGTCACCAGGTGAGATTGCAGTACTGCAATGTCTGGAGGTTGGTCTACATATCACGAAGTTCCGAGTACGGCTTTTTGGTCCTGCCAACCCGGAATTGGAAATTTTTTGTTGTCTAATCCCGTGCCCCGAGAATCGAACTCAGTGCCTCCCAATCTGTAGTTAAACATGCTTACCTCTAGACCTACGAGGCAGCTGCATTTTTACTACAAAGGCACAATTTCCTTCTTACTGGAAACAATGAAATCTTTAAAAAACATAATATTAAAGAAAAAAAATTGTAGTCGCAATATAACTTCTATTAACATATATATCTTTATATCCTCAGCATCGTAGTATATGAAGGAGGATCGGTGATGTCACAGGCACGATCGCTGTGGCGTTTGGAACTGGCTCGCACCAAATGGGCTGGAGGCTTCATCAACTGGTACCATCCGATGAGGATACGGCACATCACCACGGGGCGATATCTCGGCGTTAATGATCAGAACGAGCTGTATTTAATAAGCAGGTAATATACCTAAGGTCTTAAGAAAGAAATGAATTATTTATTAATCCACGCAAAATGTTCTAGCAATTTGTAAAACAAGTAAGAAATTTTTTTAACAAAAAAAAAACGGCTTCTGAAGTAAATGTAGCACCAACTAAAAAGTAAACAAACTTTCGTATAAAATAAGCTTAAATACTATGTACTAGCTTCCAGTCGCGAATAAAGTTGCAGTTACTTCTAATTTGGATAGAAAATGTGGGTGTCCTTGATATACTGAATACTTCTGCGTAGCTATTTCGAGTGGTACACTCGTGATGTTTTTTGTGTGATTACCTAATCAATACGTATTTGTCAAATAGCAACAATTGCGGTTGGTTTTCTGTCAGTTTTGAAAGAGTTCCGTTGTCTGTCTCTGAAACTCTTCATAGATATGAATCTATCTGAAATTTGAGTGGGACCATTTTGGCATAAACTACCCTTTCAAACAAAAGAAGAATTTTACAAATCCGTCTATGACAGAGCTGTAGCGAACATACATAAAAAAGAACATCCGAAGATGATCCGGTGTCGGAGCGTTAGCGTGCGTGCAGAGTACTTTTTGGAAGATCTATTTGACGTAGAGCGGAAACATTTTAGAACATTACACATTGCACAGTACAGATGTTCCTGGTTCTCGCGAATTATATCAAGTTAAGCTTAATGTAGCGGTAGCGTTGTTAGCTCAGTGGCTAGGACTTTTGCTTCACTTTTGAAGAGCCCAGCTCGAATCCCAGCACGCACCTCTAATTTTTCTAAGTTGTGCGTTTCAAGCAATTAAAATATCACTTGCTTCAACGGTGAAGGAAAACATTGTTTGAAAATCTGCATGCCTGAGAGTGCTCTACAATGTTCTCAAAGGCTTGTGGAGTCCACCAATCCGCACCTGGCCAGCGTAGTGGATTACGGCCTACACCCTTCTCGTTATGGGAGGAGACCCATACCCTGTAGTGGGCCGGTAATGGGTTGATATGATTATGATGAAGCGTAATGTTCATTGCACAAATATATTTAATAATAATGTTACAGAGAAGAAGCAACAACAGCGTCATGTGCATTCTGCCTTCGTCAGGAGAAAGATGATCAGAAGGTAGTCCTTGAAGACAAAGATTTGGAAATCATAGGAGCTCCGATCATCAAATATGGTGATTCTACTGTAATTGTGCAACATTCGGAAACCGGATTGTGGCTGTCTTATAAGGTAAATTGCTCATCATGTTTCATATGAACTTTTCTATACTCTAAGCAAAAACTTGATTCATAAGTTCTTCACCTCATGTTATGAAATTCATAATAGGGTATGGATAATATGAGAAATCCTTGTCTAGAATTTTCTTATCGAAGATAAATTAAAGTGAAAATTCACTACTAGTGGAAGTTGCCATTAAGCTTCTAAGGTACCAACTTCAAAAAAATAATGATTTGTAGCGTATAATATATATAGTGAAAATACTATTATCACATCACTAATAAATAATAAATTGTCTAATTTCTTATTAAGTTTTAGGTTTTTGAGTACATATATTGATAAAATATTCTACCAATAAGTGAAACACAGGCCCACTTAAAATTCTCTGAAATTGTTATAATCGGCAATCACCAAAATGTCTAAGTGTTTACTGATAAATCCATAGCATTTTGGTGCTCAGTAATAAAACACTTTCTGTCATTATTCACAGTCTTACGAGACAAAGAAGAAAGGCGTCGGTAAAGTCGAAGAGAAGCAAGCTATACTGCACGAAGAAGGCAAAATGGACGACGGCCTCGACTTCTCCAGGTCACAAGAAGAAGAATCTAGAACAGCCAGAGTTATTAGAAAATGTTCTTCATTGTTCACCAAATTCATTACGTAAGTATTCCGACATTTTTTTTACATACAGCATACAGCTAGACAATAAATTTTATTAAAAACAACATACATCTCTAATAAATAAATATGTATTTATTTATTCTTTAAAATAATTGTTTTATAAATATATAACCTGAAATAAACTATTTAAAATTGAATAAAACCTAAAACGTCCTCGAAACCACCGCAGCGAGGCATAGTTTCTAAGATGCTGGCAGCATTGCCCCTTTGGATGGCCGAACTAATTCGTTGGCCAAGGTAACTTCCCGCTCTAGGATCACCGGTAGGATCGATTACCCTTTTCGATAATTCTTTGAAAAGGGCTCTTGTTCATTTACCATAATATTATCTCTGTTTTGGATTACCATGTCATTTTGTTTTATTAAGATCGCATATCATTTTTAATAGGTTTTTCTTCACTAGCATTAAGGTAGATTTCCTCCAATTCAGACTGTACTTTTTTAAAGTTATTTTTTTTCTTGGAAACAGTTATTTTTTTCTAGATGTACTATTTGTCCTTACAATATGTAAAACTAAAATTAAATATTGGTCGGTTAAGAAGTTAAGGCATAAAAGCATCTCAAGCTTACAAACGAATTGATCTTTATAAGATAAGTTAGGATTAAGATGTACATTCATGTAAATATTTGTCTTTGTTAGCATACCTGTACCTACAAAGACTAAAGTGAACATTTCAAAATCTAAAAAGTCAGTTTTAAATCCAAAAAGACAATTATAAGCTACTTAGTTTAACACATCCCAAGATAAATTTCAAATTTCGATACATAATTAAAAAAAATAAAACTATTTTCCAGCGGCCTTGAAACATTACAAGAGAACCGACGTCATTCGATGTTCTTCGCTTCAGTAAATTTAGGTGAAATGGTGATGTGTTTAGAGGATCTTATCAATTACTTCGCGCAACCAGATGAAGATATGGGTAAGTTAAATATCTTGCCACCAAATGCTGGAACGACATCCCACCGCCTTTTAGAAATGCCAAATCAAAGTTTTGCTTTAAAAAATTATATCGCTATTATCTACTGAACATTCAAAAATCTAATGTGGCACTATCTTACAATAATAACTACTAAAAACTAAAAATTATTATTTGACTAACATACTTTTCCATTACTACTTAAACAAAAATGAATTTTCATCTTCTTTCCATAATGAAGTTTACTTTCTTTTATAAAGTTTATATATTTTTTTTTAATTGTTTTTATATGTGATTTCATAACTGGACTTCCCTCAACTAAATAGGTACTGACAGAATACCAGCGTTGTGGGTACATTAGTATCCGGAACATTAAGCTGAGTCAGAACCTTTTTATTGGCACGACACATCATAGACTTAAGCTATTAATAATTAAGTACAAAATTTTTAAGTTACTCCGTATGTAAGTCTGTTTGTGTTGTTCTGGTAAATAAACAAATTCTATTCTTTTCTATTCTATTCTAGTTATTAAGCAATATTACAAGTAGGTACTAGCTTCAAGTACTATCTTTTACTGGCAACTTTTTCTTCTTTGAGATAAAAGTAAAACTCATTATTTCTATTTGTGTTATCATGTTGGGCAAAAAGAAATGTTTCCGTTAAACCATTTCCTTTTTCTATTTTTAAGAATCACGCAAATATTCAAACGATAGTTTTTGCGTATTCTAACAAAATGCATTTTTTTTCCAGAACACGAAGAAAAGCAAAATAAGTTCCGGGCACTTCGAAACCGTCAAGACCTGTTCCAAGAGGAAGGTATCCTGAATTTGATCCTGGAAGCCATAGATAAGATCAACGTGATCACGTCTCAAGGATTCCTCGCCGGGTTCTTGGCGGGAGACGAGTCCGGGCAGAGTTGGGACATGATATCAGTTTATTTGTACCAGCTTTTGGGTAAGTACGCTCACCTTTTTGCAATTTAACGCGAATAACCATGGTTATAAATCTGTGAGGAAACTCATATCGAGCAAACATAATATGCTTTCCTTACATGAGTAGCTGCGGTGAAGACTAGGGACTGGCGCGCGTCACATAGGAAGCTGATGACAGCGTCAGCCGCTAGTTCTAGATCGGGGTACACTAAGGTCGTCTATTGGCCTCCTTTGCTCAACAATTTCAGTAATAGTTACCAACTTTTAAAAACCAATTTTTATTACGAAATCAGCATAGTGCGCAACTCCTGCTTATACCTCAAAAGGTGAAGAAAACATGTTTCTCGCTTCACATTGGAAATCTCCTAGAGACAAAAATGTTCACATCTTAGTTTTACCCCAGATGCCATCGTTCTCAGCTAAAAACCAGTATCTGCGTTACAAGTGTGAGGTTTTCTACGTTTACGTGTTCGATCGAAGGAGCGAACTTGTTGCACTGCTGGGAAACCGTGCCAGATGTCGCTCACAAATCGAAGTTAACGCAATTCACGCACTTTGATAGTGTAGCTACAAATATCAATTAAAATTTTAAATTTTTGTTTCCAGCTGCAATAATTAAGGGCAACCACACAAACTGCGCGCAGTTCGCCAACTCGAACCGTCTTAACTGGTTGTTCTCAAGGCTGGGCTCGCAAGCTTCGGGGGAGGGGACCGGTATGCTGGACGTACTTCATTGCGTCCTCATTGACTCGCCGGAAGCTTTGAATATGATGAGAGTAAGTTATTTTGTTGTCCATACCTGCACTAATTTTATAAAGAAGCAAGATTTTTTTTTATTCTTTTGGTATGGCTAATAGGCTGCAAAACTCCAGGACCGATTTCAACCATTTTTTTACCAATAAGACACTTGCGAATTTAAGTTTCTGAATTTCCTCTGATCTGATCTAGATAAACTATAACTCCCAGACCCTTCAATAGGTTAGCAAACAACAAACTTACACTGCATCGTGACTTACCACCAGTTAAGATTGCAGTCTACCCTTGAGGCTGGAGTCAGTTTCACCAAAATATCAGAACTTTTACCTTTTATATAGTTTTTCATTCCGTTAACTATCTATATTATAAATGCGAAAGTTTGACTTACTTTTGATCTCCGTTAAATGTACCGTGTAATAGCGTTTACGTAGTTTTGATGTTTTATATAACAAGAGATCGACATGCTTTTTTAGTGTTAGTTCATTCTTCAGTTATTCAGAGAAAAAAAGGCAAACACATTATAATTTCTACGTGAACGAAGTCACGGGCAACAACTACAATTTCAATATTTTTATATCTACAGGATGAACATATCAAAGTCATCATATCACTGCTGGAGAAGCACGGTAGAGATCCAAAAGTTCTGGACGTGTTGTGCTCGCTCTGCGTCGGTAATGGAGTGGCTGTGAGGTCTTCGCAGAACAACATCTGTGACTATCTACTGCCGGGGAAGAACCTGTTGCTGCAAACGCAACTGGTTGACCATGTATCCAGGTAATTTTAAACCTTATAACACGCCTTACAAATAAACGTGACAACGTCAGGCGTAGCTATTAGTTATTATTATTGCGGCAACAGCGACTGGTTCTGCTTTTTTTACATATAAAGGCTACTTTCATGTGCCCTGATTTGGCTTATACACTCTTTTCAACCACAGTGGGGACAATTTACTGTAAACGTAATCGCAGCTATGCAGTGATCTTCCACAGCACTGACATTTGGAGTTTAACAAAACACTTATCTACTCCAACATATTGCTATGTTAATTAATGAGGCCCTAGAAGAGTTTGTAATTTGTTGGGTTCAAATTCACAATAAGACCAATATGGTATTCGAGGACCTGCACAAAAACTATTGGAATCATACATAGAAAATGGAAAGCAGGCAATTAAATAAGATGTACCTACATGATAAAAAAAATAATTTACATTAGTAAGTTGCACGCCAGAGAGTGGGAAACTTATAAAACTATTCCCATGTCGTCAAAAAAATGTACTTACACAGTTAAAACAATAAAAAATTATTCTATTCTAATTCGATTTCACGCTCATGATTTTGGGCTCGAATTTAAAATGACAAAATTAATAATTTTGCATATTATAAATAGCTTTAAATAAACTGGAGTAAGTAATATTTTACAGTGTCCGCCCAAACATTTTCGTTGGCCGAGTGGAAGGTTCGGCGGTTTATCAGAAGTGGTACTTCGAAGTGACAATGGATCATATAGAAAAAACCACGCATATGATGCCACACCTGAGGATTGGATGGGCTAACACGACTGGGTGAGTATTATTCCATAACTTGTGCCGCTCGCATTTATTTATTATAAAAAAAACATGTAACGCTAGTCGTAAGAAAATAAATAAATATAAGGTTTACTAATTACTGTAAGGCTATTTTCTCGACCTCCCTGGCGCAATAATAAGCACTGTGTCCTTTAAATGGGAGGTCCTTGGTTGGACCAACGACAGGTGCAATATGGAAATATTAGGAATGCCATAGATATAAGAATAGTAACATGACCGGATTCGATTTGAATAAGGGATTTACAATATTTGATTAAATTTAGGAGTTTTCGAGTTCAGTTTAAATGGGTAATAAAAATAAATTTAGGTTTTTTTTTTCTAATTTTTTTTTATATATAACTTATTTAAAACTTGGGCCTTTTATCTATCGAGACTTTTTTACTGAACCGTGTAAAGCAGACAAAGCATAGTCATAAATATGGTCGAGAGTATAATATCTTTTAAGGAAGAGCTACATAGATTTTATTAATAGTTTGAGTTCTTTCAACCACATTTAGTCGGACCCAGCACCTTAAATGGATTTTCTGTTGTAGTTATGTACCATACCCTGGAGGCGGTGAGAAGTGGGGTGGTAACGGAGTAGGAGACGATCTCTACTCGTACGGTTTCGACGGAGCATACCTCTGGTCTGGAGGCAGGAAGACACCAGTTAATAGGACTCATGAAGAGGAACCGTTTATAAGAAAAGGTTTGTCTTAAACATAAGATTAATTAAAAAGATAAAAAATATACAAAAGAATAACTGACTTATAAAAATATACAAAAGAAATAAATGTTATACCAACTAAAAGGTAAATAACTTTTATTGTATAAATATGCTCCCAGTCACGAAAAAATCTGATGCAAGTACTACTAACTTTGATTGAAAATTGGGGTGAACCCCACTGTATACTGAAGTCATCTGCGTAACTCTTTTTCTCTATTGCAAAGTATGCAATGATGTCTTCTTGGTGCAATACTGTTTTGGCGTTTCTTTAGAAACAATTCCCAATGCACGCTTGTCACACTTAATAGCAGATTGTATCTGGTATTTTTTTCCGATACGTAACAATACTATTACACTGTCTTTAGTATTGTCACTGTCTTTTTAGGTGACGTCATTGGCTGTGCTCTAGATTTGACCATACCCTTGATAAACTTCATGTTCAACGGCGTACGTGTCACCGGATCCTTCACGAACTTCAATCTCGAGGGCATGTTCTTTCCCGCAATCAGTTGTTCCAGTAAATTAAGGTAAATAGGAATTACTTTATTATCAATAGCCAATGGCACTACGCTTCTTTTCTTAATACTTCTCCTTAGCTCTTCTCCCAGGCTTGCTCTTAATATCCACGCTGGGGAGAGGGGTTGGTGATTGTAGTAGTTTGTAGTAGAAGCACAGAGTACGCTGTAGACCGTTCTCTGTTATATTCCCTAAATCGCCTCATACGATACCCTTGAAAAGAGTAAAGATGGTGACAACTTTATTGTAGTCTGCAGTCACCGCTCAGCACAGTTATTTCATATTTTAATGTTATGAAAATATATTATGCATGCAAAATATTATATATATATATATATATACTATCTTAGATTCAAGAAAATAATATAGAATACTCCTGCTCGTTTTACTACAAATTTTATATTAATACTTAGGATTTTAAACCCTTAAAGTCTTGATATCCCATTAAGTTTCTTTATATGCAGATCTAAATAAACTTCAGTTGTTTCAATAATCTGATAATCTTAAGAAAATACGGGAGTCATAACACGCGTAAATTTAAAGCGTAAAGTTCTTAAATTGAGGTTCATAAAGCATAAATCTTATTCGACAGTTGTCGTTTTCTCCTCGGCGGAGAACACGGTCGACTTCGTTACGCGGCTCCTGAAGGATATTCTCCATTGGTGGAGTCTCTTCTTCCTCAACAAATTCTAAGTCTTGAGCCGTGTTTCTACTTCGGGAACTTAGCCAAGAGAGCGTTGGCTGGACCACCTCTGGTGCAAGATGATACAGCTTTTGTACCAACCCCTGTGGATACAGTGTCGGTAAGTTCTATACAGTTTGTAAATGGAACTTTGGTTGTGGAATCTTTTACAGGTTGACAATTCTATAAAAAAATATTTATTTTCAAAGTTTCCTGTACTAAAAGTGTGTGACACTGTTACTGTCCTAATCGTGAAGTTAGGTATGGAAACCTACTGGAGTAAATGCAATTTAGGTTTCATACAATAAAAATGAAGATTCACAGATAGATTGTTTAAAAATATTCTAACTTTGTTGAAACCATTGACTAGAAGATTAATCATGAAATTAGAGATAATCTGCCTAGATTACATTTTAGGTTTTTAAGGATATTTTTTGTTGTTAAATAGAATTTTGTTTACAGATTACTTTGGCAACCTACATCGAACAAATAAGAGATAAACTGGCTGAGAATATACACGAAATGTGGGCGATGAACAAGGTAACCATTATTCTATTTCTCGAGTATCTTATGCGTATTATATAAATTCAATCGGGAGGCGTCTAACTCTAGGATATATTATATTGATTCTGTAGGTATTTCCTGTGTACGAAGGAGAGATTAAAGTTTGTATGAATGTATGTAATTTATCGATTTACATGATATTTTACACAAATACCTATCAATAAAAATAAAGAACATTGGCGTCACAGATTTCAAAAATACCTCACCTTAACAGGTGTGAACAATAGTAAATGAAAGTTATATCCATAAAGGTATTATGACTTCTTCTTGTTAGATGCTTGGAGATTTGAGATTGGAGACTGCCATGGGCATTGTAGAAGAAGAAGGCATCGCGGATTTTTTTTGGTAACATGACGTTGGCATCCGCTATTTGTTTTTAAAATCATGTGAATTTGTCGCAGATCGAAGCCGGTTGGTGCTATGGCGAAAACCGCGATGACGCCCACCGCATACATCCTTGCCTTGTTCCTTTCGAGAGATTACCACCAGCCGAAAAACGATACGATATACAGCTCGCTGTGCAAACGCTCAAGTAAGTTACCACTATGGCTCAAACCCTTCTCATTGTAGGAGGAGACCCGTGCCCTGAAATGCCTCCGGTCATAGGATTATATGATGATTATGAAAAGGTAAACTGGAAATGAAACTGAATTTTATGAACTTGTAGTGTACATTTATTAAAAAAATTGGCACTAAAAAAACAAAGTTCAAAACCCACCACAAGGAACAAAAAATGTTTCAATGTAGATTTTGTATTCAGGTGGGCATAGGAAACGATGGAATTGAAGAAACGTGTCTTGTGTACCATTTCTTACTTGGCCATTGTGGTGGACTACGGCCTCATCGAAGCGGTGAAAGCGCATTGGGTAGGTGCTCGACTTAACTTTCGGGGGGCCGAATTCGAATCCCTGCATTTACCAACCTTTAGCATTTCTAAGTTATTTGCGTTTTAAGATATTAAAATATCACTTGTTTCAACGGGAAAACATCGTGAGGAAACCTGCATGACTGAGAGTTCTACATAATGTTCTCAAAAGTGTGTGGAGTTCACTGGGACAGCGTGGTGAACTACGGCCTTAACCCCTTCTCTTTGTAGGAGAAGGAGACCCGTGCTCTGTAGTGGGCCCGCAATTGTTTTATGTGATGATGATGATGACGGCCTCATCCGTTCTCATTCTGAAAGGAGACTCACGAACGGGATCTTACTTTATTTAGAACTTTTAAATACGAAAACTTAAGTTTCATTAATATTTAATGATATATTAAAAGGGCCTGTTACTTGCAGAACGATACTCGCTCTCGGCTACTATATCAGCCTCGACAAACCTCCGGCACGTATACGCAACGTTCGTCTGCCCAACGAACCTTTCATGCAAGTAAGTATTTATACATAGCTTTGTGTTCGCAAGACTCAAATAATGTCTATTCGATACATTTACTGGAATTTTCGCCCAACGTTGCATTTCTATAATGTTCTATATAGTATTCATTATATTATCCCTAAGTTATAATTAGTACCTTCACTCATAGTTCAACCTTTTCTTCATCTAAATTATATGAATCGACAATGGATGGCGTTATGTTTATGACTGATTTTCCAAACGCCAACCATATAGTCTCGACCTATCCCGAAGTAAGACATAAATTTGAACTTTGACACATGCATTATCTTCCGATTGGGAAGATAAAATATACCCTTGATGGAATAAATTATTATTTTCATGTAAAACACATACATATATGGTGCACCTTGGAAATAAAACCAACTAATGTGCAAATGCAATGCGTCACGGCAAATGAGGTGACGTTTTGTTATGCCGTCACGCTCCCTTTGCGTCCGCTTATTAACTTTTGTATATTTATCCCAACAATTTATGAATATTATAATTTAATAAGAAAAATAATGTATCTAAATTATTTTACTTTCTCTTATTGATTAGAACGCAGGATGAAAGTTAGTTCGAAACGACCAACTACCACTATAACTATTTTTGTCTATTTCTACCCGTAGTCAAACGGGTACAAGCCAGCTCCACTAGACCTGAGCGCTGTCACCCTGACACCGAAGATGGATGAGCTGGTGGACCAACTGGCTGAGAACACTCACAACCTATGGGCAAGAGAGCGTATACAGCAGGGATGGACTTATGGGCTGAACGAGGTAAGCTGATCTTAGGCATTGGTAGCACAGGAAGCATCTTCACTTAAAAACACGACATGTATCCTTGATAATTATTGTAAGAGGTAGAGTTAAACAATGCACAGGAACCGCTTTCACTCATACAAACGTATGTTTAAATAAAATAATATAACAACTATAACCACTCGAATGGAAAGTATCAATAGAGCTATTTATACTTTCTAAGTACATGTTGGTTCACGTGAACTTAAATCTTGAATATTGATTTAACCTTCCCAATATATAGGTAATATGATATCGCGATTTTTTCATCAATGCTTTACTAGAATTGAACTCTCTGGTTAGTAAATTCTTTTCCTAATTCGCATTATCCAATTTATCACGTTCATTTCAATTATGATTTTCTGTTTTATATACCTCTTATTTATTTTATTGTATTATTTATTTTTCTTATCTTCTTTATTACAATATTATTATACTTCTTTGTTATTTTTAATTTTTTTTCTTATTTGTATTGTATCTATAGTGTGATTTGTTATAAGTATATTGTTTTTTAGATAGTTATATATATAGATAGTTAGTATAGTATATATAAATATTTGATTAATATTTATTATTATATTGTTTTTTATCTAAAAAGAGATCCTTCTCTTTTATTATGTTCTATAGTTAATTCATGCGTATATGATAGTTTTAATTTAGCCATAAAGTATTTTTTATTTAAAAAAAATAGGAGCCTCATTGCAGTGCAATCTAAATCCGACAGCTGTGACTCTCACACTTAATATGTGTTATATTTACTAGGTGTGAGGGTCACAGCAAGTCGTATTTATGAAATCTTCACAAAGCAGAAAGAAGAACGTCATCTGGCCAGTTTTTATTTTTTGATTAGATTTTTTTTAATACCAGACTGTTCATAATTGTTTAATCCTTATGCACTCACCTATTTTATTAATACCCTTCTGTGATTAAAACCAAAAAATACAATCTCGGGAAAACACTGATGCAGTAGATTTTTCAATCCAAAACCATACATTATTAGATTGCTTACACGTGACTCGAATTTGAGACTACTCTTAAGCTGCTTCAGTGATATTCCGTCCTACTTTAAACCGTCTATCGCGCAGTAACCTTATTATATGTATTCCGTTAAAACAAAATTTTCGCCATATACAAGCAGATTCATAAGAAGGAAATCGCTCCTTTAAAAAGGTTAAAGTACTATCTACTCTTTGGAAGATGGAAATTAAATTTAAATATGGTGTATTTTATTCAAATTTCGGAAAATGTAAAACATAGGAGCTTTAAAAGTTTTACGAAAAAATATTTTTTGCATCTATGACAACAATATTTTCTTTAATAATTTGGAAAACCGAATAATTGCTTGATAGGACTTTGATTAAACATAACAATACGCTCTCCGCACAGACAAAGCATTTTTAATAGAGAACTAACCTCAAAAAAGTCGTCCGAATAGAGAGGGCGACATTAAAAATATAATCCCGCATGGAAAAAATATTTTTTGCATGTATAACAACAAATTTCTTTAATAATTTGGAGAACCCAATCATTGCCTGATAAGAGTTTGATTAAACAAAACAATACGCTCTCTGCACAGATAGAGCATTTTTGTTAGGACATAATATCTCGCTCGACTAGTAGAGAACTGATCTCAAAAGTCGTCAGTATAGAGGTGGCGACATTAAAATTACAATCCCGCATGGAAAAGGTTAATTAAATAACCTTAGGACTTTGAATCAATCAGTGGCTGCATTATAATAACCTGAGCATTTTTTTTAGGACTCCGACATGCATCGATCACCGCATTTAGTACCATATCCGAAAGTTGATGACGCAATCAAGAAGGCAAACAGAGATACTGCTTCGGAAACTGTTAGGACTCTACTCGTCTATGGCTATAACCTTGATCCACCGACTGGAGAACACCAGGAAGGTAAGAATTTAAGTTATTATGATATTCACATATATTATTTCCTGTTTTAGTAGCTTTTTCATTACTAAATATCATGCTCAGACGTAAAATGGCCGTAATTTTTTTTTTCGGTTATATTATTGTATAAATGCTATGTTAAGATGACTTTTCTTCAATATTTTCAGGAAAATAAAAAATAGAAGCCATGTTTCGTTATAAATTTTATGAAGATTAATGCTAATTTCATACTTACATACTTTTATACGGGCCAGATTTTACTAAAATGTAGAGCTTCAGATCATATATTATGAAAATTAAGCTTAATTTGTTATACTCCGCGAAAAGTAGGAGAATCTGTATGGTGTAATTTATGATTTCTTCATTCTTCATACTCCACACTAAACAGATCTTAGACAATGTACCCTCTCAATGTTTCACCCGAAAACCGGAGTATCTTCAGAAGATGTTGACTTTAGAATAGTCACATCTTCTGAGGATTCTCCTTAATTAGTCTTAATTTTCATAAAATATCAAGAAATTCCGCAAAGTTACACCTGCTTCTATCCAATCTTTAGATCGCTTAAAAGTCTGTTGTTTATTTATCATTATTTTTTCAGCTTTATTAGCCGAAGCTTCGAAGCAAAAACAAGCCGACTTCAGAACCTACAGGGCAGAGAAAAACTACGCTGTCAGTTCTGGGAAGTGGTACTTCGAGTTTGAGATACTTACTGCTGGGCCAATGAGGGTAAGTTAAGGCCATGAGTGCTCGTTTTTTTGTCTACGTATTCACTTATATCGTACACAATATTTAAAAGTAAGCATTTTGACAATGCAGATAACTTTGATTTCGGTGGTGGTATTACATTTAGTGTATGAATTATTTAAACATTAAATTCACGTAGAATTATTTTGTTCTCCTGGTATTCTTCGTATACGCCATTCAGTACTAATATATCTTTTGACTTTTTCAGGTTGGCTGGGCTCACGCAGATATGGCTCCAGGCATGATGCTGGGTCAAGACGAGAATTCTTGGGCATTTGATGGATATAATGTAAGTTATTATTACTAATACCATTATTAACCATTCTTGATTTTAAGATTTTTAATTTAAATCTATGTTCCCATTTATCGTTACATCGACAAGCAAAAAATCTTCTAGAATGTTTTTCTTGTGAATTTTAGTTTCGAATTCGGTGGGAAGTATTTACCACTGTACGTTAGGCTCGGCAGTGATTTGCGATGGGAAATCTATGCCTTTGTTTTTTTTTTATGATGACCTTGAGTCATTAAGGACCATTACCGTTGTACGGATAAACCCGATTGGGTTTTGTTACACCGTATAGAAATAATATCATGATAATTCAAAAATCCATATTTTTCTATAAATAATAAAATAATAAGTCTAGGACCTGATGCCTTATATATTTTTTTTAATTCGAGACGTAAATATTAACTCCTTTTTTTAATAAAAGAGTAAATATTTACAAATGGAAATGCAATTAAGAATCAGCTAAGTTATGCAATTCAAGAAATCAGAATCCTTATAAAGGACTAGTCTAACTTTTTGTAATTTAATTTCTTGGTTAGCAGTTTTTTACCTGTTATAACCAAGAAAAAAAGATCATACAAAAAGAAAAGACATTACAAATAACGATTTAGGGTCGCAGTTCAATGAAGTTCGGAACACTCACCTTTATGACTACCGAAATGGCTATTTCTCGCATAAGCGTTAGCTAAATTGGAAGGAAGAGGAATTATTCTTTTTTTTTAAATTATAAGTGTATACTAAATCATTTTTGGTGACTGCAGTCGCTAAAATGGCACGGTGGGACTAGCGACACATTCGGGCAGCAATTGAAAGTGGGCGACATAGTCGCTTGCTTCCTAGACGTAACAGACCAGACAATTAGTGAGTTTTAGCTAGGTGTCCTTAAGTACTTGTCTCATAAATGTTGTTAACTATTAACTAATATTACTTATGTGAAAATAATCAATTGCTTAACATATAAAAAGCAATGTTACCGTGACGGAAACAAAAATTGGCATGAAATATTTGTAATAATAAAGAGAGATTTGTGTTTGATTAAACTAAATTTTTTTGCGTATTGCATCCTATTTTTTTCTTCTACACTTATGTCGTCTACACATTTTACATCGGAATACTCGTATATAAGTTAAATTACTTCCAATTTAACATAATCCTTATCAGTGATATTGGCTTTGGTATACAACTATTTACAATGCACATGTCCAAAATTTATGACTTACCTAGCTCATGTCTACATCTTCTAAATTGTTTTCTTAAAAAAACTATTATTGATAAGTATAATTAACAATGAAATTGAAAACAAAAAAACATCGCAAAATAAAATTAATTCGGAATATAATCAATGATATGTAAGTTTATAAGGTACCCGACATCTCAACTCTTAGATTACAAATTATATATACCAAAATCTAAAAAGAATCGTTTAGAATGATTTATATAGGTTGTTGAATAATATCTTATAATAAGTACCACAAATAAACAACATTTATTAGACAAGCACAACAATGTTGTATTGGTAATTATTTGTCGTGTAGAAAGTATTAAGCATTTAAATGTCGATATTATGGCCCTCTTCCCTAACTTGTTTGTTAATTTTAGTATAATATTAGCCCAAATTAATAATAACACTAAACATACTAAATACAGAAAGATACATAGAGAAAAATTCAAGATATCTGAAAACAAGGTTAACATTAAAATAGAAACGCTCTGTATGAGCAAAAAATGCTTTTATGGGTTAGGAATACCTAGTAATGAGTGATTGTATATAAAAAGTATGTATCAATGCAAAAAGCCATAATTTACCAACAAACAGATCTCTTAAATTGCGGTAATGTATAGTAAAGTAAAGTTGATCTTATTGAAACCTGATTAAGTACTGAACTCATTTAAGAAGAAGCATAATACACCTATGTTTAAAATTGATTTACCATTAATAAAAAAAACAAGACCTAGATCACTACCATGACATGGTAGGATGAAGAAGAAAGAATAAAAGTACTCTAGCATAATATATAATTTATCAATCAATTAAAAATAAGTCAATCCAGTTAAACTTAAAGATTTTGTTCAAATTTCAAGGAGGAAAAAGTGTACTTGGGTAGTACGGAGTCTTTTGGCAAGCAATGGTCGGTGGGGGACGTGGTAGGCGTATTCCTTGATCTCATTGACAGGACGATAAGTAAATAAAATAATTTTTGGCTGGCAGAAATGTGCTTGCTTAATAGTAATGTGACTGGAACATTTTTACGACCAAATTATGAATCCTACAAATTAGTACTACGTTAATAAAAATTAATGCAGTATATGTATTTTACTTGCATACAAATAAAAACTGCAAAGTAAAGATAACAATAAATCTAAAAATCGCAAAAAAATCTAAAATCAAAAAATCGCATAATTTCTCAAATATAACTAAATAAGATAATGCATGAAAACTGCAATTTTTAAATTACTTTTGAATGCTAACGGCTGCTTCTATAGATAAGTGTTATTTAAATGAAACAATGAGGAATACATATTATTCATCATTGTAGAATCTAATTATGAGGAACGTTATAATATTTTATCTTGTTACTTGTTTGGCAAAATACAAATCGCACATAAAAGTTCTTAAAGATGTTCCTTTCACTTGAAAATTCACGCCAGGCTTATCAACTTCATAGCTTCTTAGGCTCTCGGACAAAACTACACCTGTGTCCGTTAATGTAATACCATAGTATTGCTTTGCTTTAATACTTAAAAAAAATACACGAAGATTTAATACTTCTTGATAATAATACAATACATCGATGGATAGAGTAGTGTCATCGAAGTAGCATGGGTAGAAATTTAGAAATGAATTAAATGCTGAAATAAAACAACACGATGCACAAGGACCTAACTTGCTCGAAAACAGAGTAGAAACTGCCAAACATGTTGAATAACATGAAATTATTTTGTACCTTTAGTTCGTAGTGTAATTTTTTCTGTACACGCAAGTACAAGACAAAGATTCAGCAATACTTTTACGCAAAAATGTATCTACACGATTACATATACAAGAAAAACAATATTGTGACAGTTTTCAATATTTACAACCACATGATCATCAATGCAAAGCCCCTGATTCATAGGTACTTCCTTTAACACTTAATTCTACTTCAATCCAGGGAACACAAAATAAATATTACTTATGTATAATATTCATCAATAGTAAATCCTTTAATTTTAGTTTCTGGTCTGAATGGTGTGCAATATCATCCTTATGCTGATTTACTGTCTCACATTAGCCATAATAATGGAAATTTATTATTGCACCAATGTTTCAGGGGCTTATTATTAATAGACCTTTAGAAAACTCTACAGAAAAGATGCTGTATGTAGTTTTTTTTTAATATCCCCAGTTAAATCACCTCTTTCGTCACATAATCATTGCTTGTTATGGATATTGTTATAATTATTAACCAAATGCTTTCGTGCTTGATTTTATTTTGTTTTTGTATTTCAAATTGTGTTTTACACTGGTCACCATTTTAATAAATTACTATGAATAACGTTTCTTACAAATATGAAGTAACAATAAATTTCAATAGAATATGTAACTAAATGTTATTCCTATATTAAGGTATCCAATGGTGCAATCCCTTATTTACTGTAAAACTTGAGCATTATAGATCTTGATTTAGATTTGTGTCATAAAGACGTTTAAGTTGCAAATTATTTAAATTCAATTGATTCTTAGGTTTTTCTCTCAATGGAGAGTTACTTATGGATGCTCTCGGAGGAGAGACTACATTTGCGGACGTGCAAGGGGATAACTTTGTACCAGCGTGTACTCTTGGAGTGGGCCAAAAAGCAAGGTAATTATTTCTAGTTAAACTTTAGTTTCAGTAAAATTGTAATAAGGATTGTGTTACATATTATTTATATCGTAAATATGTTTTATTTTAGGTTATCATACGGACAAGATGTTAATTCATTGAAATATTTTACAACTTGTGGTCTTCAAGAGGGCTATGAACCATTTTGTGTGTATGTATATCATTTATTATAATTAAACGTAGCTAATAGTTTCATTATATTCTTATTGTGTGTTATGTGTGTGTAAATGTGTGTAATTATTAATGTTTATTAATCTAGACTGATTCAAATTACTTCGTAGTTTAAGATTTGTCAATATTACAGCTGTTATATTGACTGGTATATGTTCAACGTATTTATTTAATAAATTAAAATTAGTTTTCATAATCAATACACATTATAAATTTTCAATGTTTTATATTGCAGTAATATGAAGCGTGATGTAACTCATTGGTATACGAAAGATCAACCAATATTTGAAAACACGGATGAAATGGCTGATACCAGGATTGACGTGACAAGGATACCCGCTGGATCTGGTAAAAATAATTTTTCGCATGAATTAAATAACGAGAATATCTGATCACTTGTGATGATGATCAGATATCTTCTAACTTTTAGTGATAAGGTCACCTTTTGGGCCGTGAAATCTCAAAATGTTTCTTTTAAAACCAATATTTTTGCAAGCAATAAAGTTAATCAAACAATATAAGAAATTATAATCTCAACACATGGTTCATCTCATCGAATGGAAACTTTTATTTCACAGATACGCCGCCATGTCTAAAAATTTCCCACAACACTTTTGAAACAATGGAAAAAGCTAACTGGGAGTTTCTGAGGCTGTCATTACCAGTAATCTGTCAACTTGAATTTATAGAGTAAGTGTTTTAACTTTAAAACGACTATGAGATTTGAGATACCGAAAAAACTTGTTAGAGACATTTTAAAGATTAGGTGTTTTGATTATTATGACAATATAAACGCAACTTTTTAACTGATTGCAAAAGTGTAACTGAATATATCTGTTAAACTATTGCAAGTAATCTCACTATAACTTCGATAAAGATTTCAACAATTCTCAATCGAAGCAGATTGAAGGTTGATACAATTTTTATCGTAGTTTTTCAGCTAGTCATTTTGAATATGTGCGTTGACAGTGAAGCAGAGAAAGCTCGCCGTTGGGTAGAAATTAAGGAACGGCAGCAGATACTCATGAAAGAAGCGACAGAGGCACAGATGCCTGCACATATTGACCAGATCATGAGAAGTGGTTTCACTATGAATGATATCAAAGGTGAGTCATACTAAGTACGTACGTAAAGTTAGTTGCAAGATTCATTTCAACGAACATTGAACTTTTTAAAGTAAATTTTTATTTTTAGTTATTTCTAAATTAATTTTATCGGCAAGAACGTTTTGTATTAAATTTAAGAACAGAATATGCATACCATAGATCAAATAAAAGATCTTAGTTCAGTTAAGTTTAAGTTATATAAACTTAAATCACATGAATCCCTCCGTGAAAAATTTAAAGAAATAGGTATCCTTACGGTAGCCTCACAATATGTTTATAACAATATATTATTTGTAAGACAACATATTAGTCTTTATTAACAAAAAGTGGATATAAACAGGCGACTTACAAGAAATGGTCATAAAGTAGGTCATAAATTAGTATCTGCATATCGTCTGCGAAAGATGCAGAAGTCATTTGTGGGATTGAGTATACGCTTTTATAATATGATTCCTAAGGTAATTTTGGTAAAATGAAAATACACACAGACAGACTTGACGTTTCAAAAGTGCTTATATTAGGCATACTTGAAATAAATGATTTTTGAATTTTTTTAATTTTGTTTAAAGCAAGTTGTTTTTTTTTGAACGCACCTGACGATGTAATTCAATATCAGTATCTAGTTGTAGGATATCTCTTATTTTGTAAAATAATCGTTTGTACTTAGCGACTTAAAGCGTTTCTTGTATCATATAATACTTATACCGACTCGTTAGTTACCTAATTCACGTTGTAATTAAAACCCATGCACTTGAATGTTTTATAACAATATTATTCCCCAATGTCGCTGTTAATTGTTATAACTTATTCCTATTGTAAATACGTCTAGCATTACTTGATTTACGTTGCATAAATCCTCTTATTATTTGAGTGAGTAGCCACCTTGCATCTTTGTTTTACCCTTTGTTCCCTGTGTTCCTTCCCCAAGGTCTGCACTACGATGAAACCCAAGAAGAGATGCCGAGTTCAAAAAGACAACCCTCGAAACCACCTAGGAAGGGGTCCATACCTCGTGGTGTTACTATACAGAATTATAATTTACAACCAGGTTTAAACCCGACACCTTTTACGCTTTACTGCCATGTATTTAGTTTACTTCTTCCTTATAATCAGGGATCCCTTATTATCCTAACATTAATCCACCACCTGGTTTTATATCAAATATCGCTTGCCTACCGCCTAGTGTTTTAGCATTCCGGTACTATACAGCTTTTAAATTACTAATATTGAGCTAGTTAGTAACTCAAGCTAAGCTCGTTAAAAACTCACCTTCATTATCTAGCTCTATTCGTTTAACGATTAATATTTATATTCCAGTTCCTACTATAGCCGTAGTTGGTTTGTTTAAACATAACTGCTTTGCAATTAGAAAATGATTTCTTAAATCAATTCACGCTATGCTTTAATATCCGTTATTGTCGGTAGATATTTGCAATACTGTTTTCCTCTGAGAAATAAAAGTATTTAAACTATCATTCTGCTACCAATTAAAGTACGAGAACAATAATCTACATAGCGCTATTTAAGTTCACTTGCTTAGAGGTTATAATGATCTCTGACAACTGTATGTTTTTTTTAATATTTCCCTTTTCTTAAGAATACGTAAGTAAACAGTATATTGCACTGTTAAAATTGATAAAAATTACACAAATAAGAAGTACGATGTTCTTTTTGAAAATTGTTTAAAAATTCAGGCCCTGTAAATGGTATGCATCGCTCCACAAGTGAAGCTGAAATGGCGAAATATGAACTCGGTGCCACTCTAGCACCCGAAGACAAGAAGGCAGACAAAAGAGGCAGATCGCCTTTCAAGTAAGCTTTGTATTTATTCCCTCAACAATATTATTGCTTAGCTTTATGTTCATACAAAATTTCCAACGAACATTAATGACTTATGAGACCATAATAATTATTTATATAGATTAAAGATTTCAAATTTATTCTTCAAAATAATTGTTTTATAAATATAACCTATAATAAACTATTTAAAACTAAATAAAATCTAAAACGTCCTGGAAACCACCGCAGCGAGGCACAGTTCCTAAGATGCTGGCAGCATTGCCCCTTTGGATGGCCAAACTAATTCGTTGGCCAAGGTAACTGCCGCTCTAGGATCACCGGTAGACTCGATAACCCTTTTCGATAATTCTTTGAAAAGGGCTCTTGCCTCCGGACCCCACGGTCCCAAAGTCTGTACTCCAAAAGGCACAAAAATGAAGCTGCTATCCAGGTTTTCATATTTACGCCTCTTGGCCTGCTCGGCACTGGTAGCAGCCGCACCTACCATTGACGAGGTAACATATTTAGAATGTAATACAATCAATCAATCCTAACCGTATTCGGTCACAGCGACTGTTTCGGATTCCGGCTGAGAGTGCCGCTGATGAGCTCTCAGATGACTCGCATAACCTGATTTTGTGCCAAACGTGCGGCTGCATTCGCTACACGTCCGGAAATGTAGTTATATGATACGGCCGCTGGTTGTCGGGCCTTTAGCTCATCGCGCTTAGCATCAAGTGCCTTAAGTCGTATGTAATACAATACGCAGCGAATAACATTATCACATTAACGATAGGTTCTTCAGAAGCAAACGTGGTGAAAGTGGCGAAAGAGGCAAATCCCGAAAATCGAAAACACCAGATCCATTCAGCGACACCGAGGTATCTCCAGAGAGAGGTGGCCCGAGACGACCTAATCCTCAAATAAGAATATCTCAGGTTAATTTCAAAAACAGGGGTAAAGTTTTATGCCATTTACTTTTGACCCTATAGAAACTCAAATTTAATGTAATCATAGTAAATATCCCCTGTATCATGTTATACGGTAAAGAATGTTTAAACCCTATCTAGATCCTGGTGAGGATGATTTTCTATTTTTGCTTTTCCATTTTAATGCATTTTTATCACAATGACCTTTCTTATTTCCCTCATATTTTTATTTGTATTCCGTATTCCTTCCTATTCTTTTATTATATTTCGCAATGCACATTGGTTTTAATATTACGTGTGACTGTTTTGTTCTAAGGCAAATCAAAGGTATCCACAGAGTAGACCTAGCAGGCCGAATTTGTACGGAAGTCAAACTGGTTTGAATTTGAATGTAAGTCCGTCTAGAAATTATGCCGTCGCTTTGCTCTATCTTCTGGTAACACTTGGACAGTTTTTTACTTTGATGTACTTACATTGTCTTTAATTTATTTTTCGCTCATTGACTGATTCGCTTTATGTTAATAACTCGTGTAAAACATTTATTTTCAAAATTAAAAAAAAAAACAGCTTTTTCATCGTAAGCTTCTACTTGCCAACTTGGTAATGCCTATGTCTTATAGTCAAGTCAAATTAACACGGCAAAATCAATCGGTTTTGATTTTCTTCGTTCTGCCTTTTTGAAACAATGTTTAAAATTAAAACGATGATTCTTATTGGCTTTTGTTTTATGTAACCTTTTCTTAACAGTGTGAATTATAATATGGTGTTAATCTCCATTGAGATGCGACTGGCATTAGAAACTTGGTTATGAAAGGGTTTTCTGTCAAGAACAGTTTTATTGATTTATCAATACCACCATTGATTAATAATTAAGAGTTATCACTAAAATGTGATAATAATCTTTAAAACCCGTAACCCAGAGCAGCGTGGAGGATCTATGTCTAGCTCTAAATCCTTAAGGGAATACTACGCTTAGCAATGTTATGCTAATAAACTGGAGATACTGTTGATGATGGTTCTATTGATTGTTGCTTTTTGTTCGGAGTTAATATTTTAAAATTTGACAGACCAATCTCGCTGTCGCAACTCCTCCTCAAGAGCGGAAGCAAATGACGGCGG
Organism: Pararge aegeria; assembly: GCF_905163445.1. Classification (NCBI taxonomy): domain Eukaryota; kingdom Metazoa; phylum Arthropoda; class Insecta; order Lepidoptera; family Nymphalidae; genus Pararge; species Pararge aegeria. The sequence goes on along the minus strand of NC_053204.1, from coordinate 4,806,415 downwards.
GAACCCTGTCAGCTGCCGCTACAGAGACCGTTGGCAACGAGATATTCGACGCGGATTGCTTGAAGCTGATCAATGAATACTTCTATGGTGTTAGGTTTGTGTTCATTAACTCTTCCGGTATCTTTATCTGGTTCTAAGTCTATATTAAAATCGCTTTATTTTTTTTTTTTGTAATTGTGGCTGGTTTCCACTTTATCAAACTATTTGGTGTCAAAAGTGTCTACATCGCACTATTGAATTTGTCACAAATAATGGATATGTTTAACTTCCAAAGATTAATTGGTAAACCGAAGGAAGATCTTCCTATTGTTAAGGTCAAGCGCATCACCATAGCACCCGTACACAATTTGAAATAGCCCATCATTTAAATTAAAAATCAAGAAGTGACAAACACCCTTATTGATCATTAGTATTTGTCAAAAAATATCTCTAAAGTCCCTCACTCAACCATAAAACTGAAACCAGATTCAAATTAAACAATTGTTTTTTGTTTGTTTGTTTTTATAAATAAATATACTACGACAATACACACACCGCCATCTAGCCCTAAAGTAAGCGTAGCTTGTGTTATGGACCGATGTAATCGACCGTCAAAATTAAGACACTAAAGTTGGAAAAAAGAATGACTACAACCATTGTTATATTTTAAAAGCGGTGTATTCTCATTATTTCCAACAGGATTTTCCCTGGTCAAGACCCAACGCACGTTTACATAGGCTGGGTGACCACCCAGTATCATTTACACTCAAAGGACTTTAACCAGAACAAAGTTACTAAGTCCTCCGTCATTATCACCGACGACTACGACCGAGTTGTTGAAAGGTACGTATTGACTTCATAAGAGAGAGTGTTCTGAAGAGTTGATTCAATCTTGTCTAACAAATTTCTACATGCCTGATATTATATACTTTCTACTACCCGCTCAGTTCCATACTGGTATGGAACTGAGCGAAGATCAGTTAAGTCGTGCACGATTCATTACATTATTAATTTGAAATATTGAAAGTCACAATCGCAGTCGTGGTTTCTCTATAGTTTATAAGCGATAGCAATCACTTAAGACTTAACACTTCTGTTGGCTAAAAAGAGCGGACATAAGTCCGCGCTTTTTAATGTATTGTTATGTACTTATGTTACATGTCCTACAATAGTTATCATTCTCTTTTACCTTGGCGTTAGAGTAAAAAGAAACAGTTTTTATTAATGATTTAATAACAATCCATAATGTGCGCATTTCATTCTGCCCAGCTAAAGATTATTCATATGAATTCTTTGCGATAATTCCGCTGCATATAAAGCATCTTTGAATGTCAATGCAAATCTGTCTTGCGCGGTTCGGCCATCAAAGTTATTCTTTTTTCATTCATTTACATATTACTTTTATGTGATTATAACGCATATTTCAGTGTAAATCGTCAATCTTGCTACATGGCTCGCGCGGATGAGCTTTACAACGAAGTGATGGCGGAAGCGACGGGCAAAGGTGCCTCACAGGGAATGTTCATAGGATGCTCAGTTGATACCTCTACTGGAACCGTGTCTTTTACGTGTGAAGGGAAGGATACTAGTATGAAATTCAAGGTAAACGAAATGCATTTACGATTTGTTCGGATATGTATTCATCTGGATTTTTGGATTTTAAAAAACAAAACATTTGCTAGAACTTATTACCTAGGCACAGCCTAGAATTCTTAAATTTCTTGATTTACTTTAAGATGAAAATAATATTTTTGGGAAGCAAACTTGCAAAGTGTAAAATTATTTAAATGCTGAGAATTTCATATTGCAGATAAAGTTTAGGTTCCATTTCACAATCATCAGAAATCAGAATTCATTTTAATTCAACATCTTTTTGAAAGATCAAGAACTTTAGAAACGTTAGGAATACGCCAATGAGCTAAATTTAAATTGGTTTCGCTTCAGCATAGTACTGCCAACAGGAGTTGGTGGTGGGGTTAGAAAGGAGAGATATATATAAAAGAGAAAGATAGATGTATACAGGCGGGATAAACAGTGTTTATTTCAAATATATAAACTTGGAAATTACAGTCAAATAATTACAATTCATTTTCCTCCTGTAGATGGAACCAGAAACCAAACTCTTCCCAGCGATATTTGTTGAAGCGACCTCTAAGGAGATACTGCAGATCGAGCTCGGAAGATCGTCAACAAGTCTTCCATTAAGTGCTGCAGTATTGCCTACAAGTGATAAACACGTAAACCCTCAGTTCCCACCCAGACTGAAGGTGCAATGTTTGAAACCGCACCAATGGGCTAGAGTAAGTTTATTTACAGACATTTATTTATTTAAATCCAATAGGATCTCTGCAGAAAAGAAGAAGAAGAATTACTTTACTGAACGCAAAAGATAAATTAATACAGATAACATTAAACAACAAAATAATAGGTAGCCTTATTGCAGCAAGCAATTTCATACAGGCAACCTTTGAATTAGTCGCGCGATAATGCCACTAGTGTAAATTTTGAAAAAAAATTAAAAAATATCAATAGAAGTAGAAGGCTACGATGTTTGAAAATCTGAGACGATTCGATCTTAATAAAATGTATCGGATATTTTGATAGTAACTTCAATCTTTTTCCGTTTATTGGTACCTATAGTTTAAGTTTGTAAGTGCTATGTTAATTTCAGGTACCTAACCAATCATTGCAAGTTCACGCCTTAAAGTTGTCAGACATTCGTGGTTGGTCCATGCTTTGTGAGGATGCTGTTTCCATGCTGGCCCTTCATATACCAGGTAACAATATTGATTTCAGGAAGAAATTTCTTCCTAGAGATCTCGCGGTCATCTTCCGATTTCAAGAAATAACAAGTATCCTATAACTTACACCAGGAAGCAAGATTTCATTAAGATCAGATTAGCTGTGAAGGAAATGGATCAAAGGTTCTTTTTAAATCCCCCGAAAACGTTAATCTGGAGCTTTTCTTGAATAAAAAGGATCCTAGTCCATCACAACGATGCAATAGATACGTGAGTCAAATTTCATGAAGATCGGTGTAGTACTTGAACCACACATAGGTAGCAAACAAACAGACATGCTTTTGCATTTACTATATATGCATGGGAGTAATAATTCATCACATGCAGCTTTGCTTGCTGGAAGTTTGTGATCCATATTATTCTATTATTGGGATTATTTTAAGTTGTTAGTTAGTTTTTATTGTGGTGTTATTTTAATTATTATTATTAAATTCTAATTCATAATTTTCCCTTATTATTTCCTTACAGAGGAGGATCGCTGCATCGATATACTCGAATTGATTGAAATGGATAAACTTCTCAGTTTCCATTCACATACACTTACCCTATATGCCGCGTTATGCTATCAAAGTAATTACAGGTATGTAAAGTTTCCTAACATACATAACTTTTAAGTGTTTGGGTAAATGATGAGATATATTATTGGCTAAAATTAACGTATTATATACCAAACAGTCAACACAGATTAATTTTAAAGATCACAGTTGGTAGGTACTTTCTTATTTTTAGATATCATACAATTATGGCTTTGGAGGTATATCTATATGTAATATTGAGCATACGTGAAATAAAAGAGGGAATAAAAACCGACTGATCTTCTGTAAAATATGTATATATAAATATTGAAATAGCTACAAGAATAACCTTGACTTGAGACGATTCTTCCAAATTTCCAAGTATCCTAACTATATAAAGTAACAAACTGTCTAATTGAGAGAACAAAGAAAACATTAATGGACAAAAACTTTTCTTTCCAGAGCCGCCCATGCTTTGTGTCAACATGTAGATCAAAAACAGTTGCTATACGCCATTCAGTCACAGTACATGTCCGGTCCCTTACGTCAAGGATTCTATGATCTGCTGATCGCGTTACATCTGGAGTCACACGCCACTACTATGTAAGTTACTACTGTTTTTGGTTTCACATGATGGAGCGTGAAAAGTTAGCCATTATATATTTGCTAACCTTGCCCTAAGTTAAAATAAAACCAACCCAAATAAAAATTATTATATAAATGGGCCTGAAAAAAAGCGGAAAGAGGTCAATAAGAGTCAGTAAAAGATAAATATTAATAAAACTATGGAAATTAGAAGAGGGAAAATGATTGATTACCTACTAAGATTATTTATAAATTCAGTGTAAAAAAAATCTTCTATCCTCAATAATTTGTAAATTTAAAGAATTGAAGAACGAATACCTGTTCTTATAAATTTTATCCATCATTGATGTCCAATCAATGATGGTGAGCTATTGACACTGGATTGCTACATATTCTATCTTTGCCATTTATTTCGTGCATATAGATGGTTAAGATATTTTTCTTTGTACAGGGAGGCATGTAAGAATGAGTTCGTTATACCACTTGGACCTGAATTAAAAGTACTATACGAAGAGCCAGAGATGAGGCACAGCTTACGCTCTCTGCAGACTGAGAGCGTGCGCCCTCAGATGAAGATGACTGATATAGCGTAAGTGCCTACTTACTCAAGATTCCCAGTACTCAAAAATTAGGTTCAAATAACATACTATTAGTTGCTCACAGCGAAATGTTATTCGTGAACATATTTTTCATTAATTGCCGCTGTACACGATATCGCAAATTTTCTCGGCAAATATATTGCAGTTAATTCTTACGCAAAATTGCAGTAACTCTAAGCTTTTTAACTAATTTTTAATTTAAACTATAAAGTTTCATTTTTAGGGATAGTAGATTTTTGTTATGTCAAATTATATTCGTGCAACTAAAAAGTCCACGAAGCAGCTACGGAGCAGTTTAGGTAAGGTCAAAGGTCACCTCACTCTCTTGTAGAATAGCTACACTTAATATATCTACAAGTAGAGAGACATTGGTCTATATCATTTCTTTCAAGATAGTCTATATAAGGCACAAACGAGGCAAAAACCTCATTCGATATCACAAAAGCTTGTCTTAAAAAAATTACTCCTTACTCAGTTCTCAAAATGCTACGTAAATTGCAACCTTCATTCCAGAAAAATTTAATGCCACTCTGAAATCACTAAAGAATATAGAATGTTGATGTGATGAAGAATATATAATTTTATTGCTCTCGAAATTTTAATATTCTATTATCAACAATATATCTTAGATCAGATGAGTAAATGGCATTATATTCTACAGGGAGAGCATAACAGAAATAAGCAATCTCTACTCTCCGTATTTCCCGCTGGAAGTAGTACGTGAATTTGTGATGCAAGCACTGGCAGAAGCTGTTGAAACTAATCAAGTACACAATAGAGATCCTGTTGGAGGAAGCAATGAGAATTTGTTCTTGTAAGTATCTTATAAGCGTTTAATTATACTATTCTAACTTACCTTCTTACTAATAAAATTGGTAAAGCAATTATAGTTTCGCAATGTTTTGTCTTCTTCTTTCAAATGCCAAATAAATGGTGGCAGAAGGAGATAAATCACCGTATTGTTTCTGTTACAGGCCATTAATAAAACTAGTTGATCGATTGTTACTAGTTGGTATGATGAGAGATGAAGATGTCGAGAAACTACTCATTATGATCAATCCTGAGACTTGGGACCCTACTTTTGATAAAGGTAAGAACAATACATTATTCTAACCTTACGTCTAGACCAAATGTATCAACCTTGAATTCAAAGAAGCATTTTGGATAGCTAAATGTTCTAATTGGGCATCGTTAGAACATTTAGCTATCCAAAGAATAGAATACTATAGAAATACTGGTGTGAATGTTTTTCCAATTTTTTCCAGAGGGCAAAGATGAACACAGGAAAGGTTTATTGCACATGAAAATGGCGGAGGGTGCAAAATTACAGATGTGCTATCTGCTGCAACATCTCAATGATATGCAACTGAGGCATCGCGTGGAGTTTATCATTGCGTTCGCTCACGACTTCGTTGGCGATCTACAGTCTGATCAGTTGAGGTTGGTAGCAGTTTAAAAGCGAATATTTTTATACTTATTTTGGCATGTTATCATGGTATATTCTTTTCACAACTTATCTTAGCGTTATGGCTGAGACCTAACCTCTTTGAAATCAAAAGGAGCCGCTATCCCACCAACAAAAAAATCCGAGAAAGATTGACGTCAGGCAGATATTATTGTAAAAAACAGGGCAAAAACAAAACAACAAGCTGTTCTCTAGTATCAGAAATATATTTTGTGCCTATCCCATATAACGTGGGATAAAGGCAAGAAAAAGAAGACCATGGCATGGCATTAACTTAGGCAGTTTATAAATTATTAATCATCTACTGTTATTTTCAGGCGTTATACAGAAATCAAGCAATCTGATCTACCTAGTGCTGTAGCAGCTAAAAAAACAAAAGAGTTCCGTTGTCCACCTCGGGAACAAATGAATGCTATACTAAGTATGTACTTAAATCTGTCTTTACTTTATTTAATAATTCTAAATAGATTGCAAGAAAGATGTAATTTAAGTGATATGAATGTCTACCATTTAGGGACTGTGGTTTGCAGAATGCTACATTCTGATTCGTTAAGGGTTGGTTATGATTATTTTAGTATAATTTACAGAATTTATATTTCCTACAAATACGTAAACATCACGGTCATTTTAGTCAGGTCATTTTGGACTAGTTTTAGACCCATCAAAATTTCAGACTACTATCGATAAGAAAGAAGTTTGAATCATTTCATAAGTGTGTATATGAATGAAAGTTAATATAATCTCTTATATCACAGGTTTTAAGCATTTGGAAGATGATGATCCAGAGAACTGCCCGTGCGGTGAAGATCTCATAACACGCATGAACGAGTTCCATGAGAGTCTGATGACACATGTTTCGCTTAATGCATTGCAGGAACCCGATGGAGAGGTAAAGATGGCATATACTCATTATTATTGAGCATATTTTTATTTAAATTTGGTCAGAAAATTATTTTGTTTTAAACAACACAAAACATTTAGAAGCCCGAACAGTTTATTTTATCTTTTAGTAACTGATCTAGGTCAAATGCGGAAAAATATTATTTAAGTTTTTTGTGTTTTGTCGTTATCATTACTATGATTCCATTATGCCTACGCGCAAAATGAATTACCATATAATTCAATAATAGATAAACTGTTTATTTTGTTGCTTTGATCATCATCATCATCATAATTATCTTCTTTAAATTCAAGTTTGGTGGTCAGCAATCGAAAAGCCTTCCTATTAAGCGCTCTCTTTAGATCTGGGCGTTGCCTCAAGTAAAGTGAAAGAAAATAAATTAAATAACAATGTGTGATTCTAGGAATCTTCAGAGCCAGAGACAAAATCTGGTGCTTTTGGAAAACTATACAACATTATTAATACAGTAAAAGAGTTAGAAGAGGAAGCGAAGGTAACAAAACAAACCTTTATAAATTCGTCTGTAAAATCTGTGCAATTTCTAATTAATTATCGTTATAACAATTTAAGGCCGTAGAAGAACCAGTGAAAAAGACACCTGAAGAAAAGTTCCGAAAGGTTCTTATTCAGACCATTGTTAATTGGGCAGAAGAGTCACAGATCGAAACACCGAAACTCGTTAGGGAAATGTTTAGGTAAGCACAGAAACAAAACGAGTGTAAGATACAAAAATTTCCAGTAAACTAAAAATTATGTAGAAAATTTTTTTTTCCTCTCGATGGACTGGATTTTTTTTACAATTTGTGCTTGTTCAGTTTTATAAATATAACTTATTTCTTTGGTTTATCTTCTAGTCTTCTCGTTCGCCAATATGATGCAGTGGGTGAACTAATTCGTGCTCTAGAGAAAACTTACGTCATCAATGCAAAGACTAAACTAGACGTTGCGGAAATGTGGGTAGGACTGAGTCAGATCAGAGCTTTATTGCCAGTACAGATGAGCCAAGAGGAAGAGGAACTCATGAGGAAGCGTTTATGGTGAGGCATTCATTTGGTATCTATATAATCAATAATCTGAAACTATCATCCTGTTTTTAATGGATGTAAATTTATATTTGACTTGTATTTCAGGAAACTAGTGAACAATCATACGTTTTTCCAGCACCCTGATTTAATAAGGTAAGATATCACCAAAATCATCTTACACATCTTAACGTTCCTTTGTAAAGGTAAAAGTTTACTTATCAATGATGCAACCGTTTTTAAAACGACAGCCAAACCAAAGCATCCGAACCGCTTTCGTGAGGACTTGCAAAATTATACTTCCTAATTGCGACCAATCCTTCTTTAATCTTGTACATACCAGCGCGTCTTGTTTTTGGTTTTTCTTATATTCATAAGTTTTATATTTGTGCAGAGTACTCCGTGTACACGAGAATGTTATGGCGGTGATGATGAATACGCTAGGAAGACGTGCTCAGGCGCAGTCAGACGCACCAACAGCTGCGCAACCAACGCCAGAAGATAAAGAAAAGGTTAAAATACTTACAAACAGTGATATATAATTCTCTTAGATGGTATTGACATTTTTTTGGATGACATAGCCCTGGAAAACCATTAGATTTATCACCAGTGAGGTCATCAGGGGCCGGAGACATCTTGTTTACGTGTCAGTCGTGTTTTACAATTTCTTACCAAACCTAGTACGGTCAAGTGCATATACCTCCAGGATGCCAACTTAATTTCTATTGACTTCTTCTTCTTTTTCTACGAGGCCAGTTTCTACACTTAACACAATAGTGGTTTATATAAACAATTTGAATATCTATACCCAAATTTGTATGGGTATTTTAATTTAACATTTTTTTGCAATGTTATTTCATACCTTATTTCGTTTACTGGATAATGTACAGTTTAGTTTCTATTGAAATTCCATCTGCAATTTCATGACGAAAATCTTCCAAAATTTCCTCAACGGACAGCAAAAAATCAAACAGAATATAGTTGTTGTAAAAGTTAACAACATTTCTTTTAAGTATCATTGTAAAAAAAAAGATGGTTGAGTATTTAGTAACCCTTTTATTACAGGACACTTCACACGAAATGGTGGTAGCGTGTTGCCGCTTCCTTTGCTACTTCTGCCGCACGGGGCGACAAAATCAAAAGGCTATGTTCGATCACTTCGATTTCCTGTTAGAAAACTCAAATATCTTACTGTCAAGACCATCTTTAAGAGGATCCACGCCATTGGACGTCGCTTACTCAAGTTTAATGGAGAACACCGAATTAGCTTTGGCTTTAAGGTATAATATTGGTTTATCAACCTCATTGTTAGATTTTACAGACATATTGTATTCCTCAAAAGTTTAATCAAACGATCATCTCAAACTTTTAAAAGATCATTTCAACCGATTTATAAGATTTTACTCCTAGACATAGGGATTTCTTCACTGTAAGGTCTAGTGGGGCTGTTTCTTGTGTAAGTTATAAAAGTCATAATGCACATTCTACGATTAAAATAATTGGGCCCGTCCTATATATTGGTTTCTTTTTGCTTTTTTTTTCGGTTTTGCTCTACATCACAAGATCGTCAAGATAAATAGCAAAACCATAATTACTTATTTCTTTAGAGAGCACTATCTGGAGAAGATTGCGGTATACCTGTCACGATGTGGTCTGCAGAGCAACTCTGAGCTGGTGGAGAAGGGCTACCCCGACCTTGGTTGGGATCCCGTGGAAGGCGAACGTTATCTTGACTTCCTACGATTCTGTGTCTGGGTGAGTAGTCGCGAGTGCCTGATTGTAATTTTAAGTATCTCTAGAGCTTTTCAAAATATCAAGTTCATGCTTGAGAAAATAACAATGCGACGGATACTGTTAATCCTAATATGATAAAGAACATTGTTTTGTTTGTATCGAATAGGCTCTGAAACGAATGGATCGATTGTAACTATTGTTGTCCAATAGAAAAGTAAGTAGTAAGTAATGTAACATAGGCTATAATAAATTAAAAAAAATTACATATCCTTAAGAAAATTTAAATAATGTATTATTTGGCGTGCGCTTGAAAATCTATTAATTACCTTCATAAATTATGTACTTCATGATGAATGTACTCCTTATAACCTACAAAAATCCGCGAGGAAATATATCTAACTTTCAAAGACACAATAGTAATTCTAAACCTTAGTAAGAACTCCGGTAGAAACAAAAATTAATATATTCGTTTCGTGGTATTTCTTATTCAAAAAATTTGTTTTATCAATGGACCGATTTCGAATTGCGCTGATTCCCACGGAATATAAACTTGCGCGGGCAAAACCGTGGGACGCAGCTAGTAAACTATATTTACTTTTACCTTTCTAGATTATGTCAATTTTAATTCAAGGCCACTAAGAGTAATTGCGATTTAAGTTCCCTTATCAAATGGTGTTAATTTCCAGGTGAACGGTGAAAGTGTGGAAGAAAACGCCAACCTTGTAATCCGTCTCCTCATCAGAAGACCTGAGTGTTTAGGTCCAGCCTTACGTGGTGAAGGGGAGGGGTTACTGAAAGCTATCGTAGACGCGAACAAGATGAGTGAGAGGATTGCTGATCGACGCAAGCTGAGGGATGAAGAGGGCGATATAAATGTTAGTATAGTGTGGTAAATAAGTAAGAGCTTTCTTTTAGTAGTAGTAAAGCTTTTTGTGATGTAGCTCGTCCGGGGAGTAGAATAGAATAGAACAGACAGAACTTTCTAGCAACAAAATACTGAAGGGAATACACAAAGAAAACAGTAATAGTTCTGAGAAGTACTATCGCCATGCTTATTTCTGCCGCGAAGCAGCATTGTTGAAATGCTGTGTTCCGGTCTGACGGACGCATTGCCGGTGTTATTAAGAAAAATTAATAAGGATTCTGTCGAATATCAAACTTAAACTAGTCCAAACTTCTGCAGCAGAAAGAATAAAGAACAGGACCACAGAATTTGACACTAACAAGAACAACGTTAGGTCGATTTTGCTTTGACGCTACATTGTTTCTAAACTCTAAAGTGACTCCACGATTGAGAGCATAAGACAACGTCTACATTTTTTTTATTTTTGGTCACAGTTCAGTCACCCGCTGCCCCAGTCGGACGATGATGAAGACTACATTGACACCGGTGCAGCAATACTCAACTTCTACTGCACTCTTGTTGACTTGCTGGGTCGATGTGCACCCGATGCTGGCGTCATAGCTCTGGTAAGTAGCTGGCAACTGACCAACTAACGAACGATTTCGTGAATTCCCGTCTGACGAACGGCTGGAAGCTTGAAGGTTCATAATTGTTAGCAAAGAAAAAGGCGCATGAATAGTCACTCTAAAGAACCAAGATTCAACCTAGACTAAAAGTCACTCGTCAAGTTCACCAGTATTGGATTTCAGGCGCACAAAGAGTTTCTTTTATTTTTTCGACTTAAATGTTCTGGGTGCGTTTGTTTAAACATATCTATCTGGGTATGTAATAAACACTTTTATAATAGCAGATGTGTATCGGTTGTAGTATTTCTGTAATCATTTCCTAATTTCCTTTTTAACTTCCTGCTAAGAAAATTAACAATTTTCAAAAATTCGAAAAATTTTTATCTGAATTAGAATATCTATACCATTTGAATCAATTGTAAAACTTTTTTTTTTAATAATTTTTTTGCAGATAGCTGTTAAACAAATACTCTGATCAGTTCTTAAATCCTATAAGCTTACAAAATAAAATTGAAAGCCAATAAACCCTTAAAAAATAATCGATAACAGCGTTGTAAATAAATTTGCAAAACGTGTTGCTTGTGACATGCGAAGGATTCCCTATATTTTATGGAAATACTTTTCTAAATTTAAGTTTAAAAATCCGAAAAATATTGCTTTATGAAACTTTAATCAGACTTTTGAGCTCGACGAACAAAATAAGTATGGAATTAGCGGAAAGTTGCAGGGCCTAGTAGCCGTAGCAGTTGCCTTTAGGTCAACCGTTTTCCTAATTTTTTTTAACGATATAAGTAAATTTATACGCAAACAGAACCATGAAATATATTATTCGTATCCTTCAAGCAGTTTCTACTTTTTGCGAAACACAATAAAGGCGATTCATATTTTTATATATAGAATTAATTCCTATAACTACAGTAAGTTTTCCTTATTTAATAACTCTCATTCATTCAGGGAAAGAACGAATCTTTAAGAGCGAGAGCCATTCTTCGATCATTAGTTCCTCTGGAAGACCTGCAAGGCGTTCTCAGTCTAAGATTCACTTTAAACAACCCGGCTGCTGGCGAAGAGAGGCCAAAATCAGGTAAATATAATTTCGTTAGAACGACTTTCAACATAAAATATAATTTTTTACATCAAACACCGCAAAATTTACAATTTCAATTGAATGACCAGAATAAATTTAACATTTTTAACTGCATTTGTCGCAATTTTCGTTTTTTAAGTAATTTTGTCTATTAATGTCAAAAGCGACGAAAGACGCTTTGGCAACATTAATTCTAAATGCATGCAAACATTTCACGCATGGATTATTAATAATGTGTATTCACACAAGCTAGAAATTACTTTTATTTAGGCGTCATTGTATTTTACGTGGATTTAAATCATCATATTAATAAAAAAATCTTACCTAATTTTTTGATAGACATGCCATCTGGTCTGATCCCTGGACACAAGCAGAGCGTTGGATTGTTCTTAGAACGTGTCTACGGCATCGAAACTCAAGAGCTTTTCTACCGATTGCTTGAAGAAGCTTTCTTACCAGATCTCAGAGCTGCGACTATGCTAGATAGGGTATGATATTTTTGAAATTAAATTAAGCACTTTTTTGAATATCAGCGATTCATATCAATTGTACCTCTCTACTCAGAACTCATGAACTCATAATGTTCTTGTTACGGTAAAATTAATAAGATTTTAAATTAAACTATTTGCCTTGTCTCTTAACTTAACAAAATTAAGTGGTTTTAATGTAATCTTACAAGGCACATTGTAAGAAGGACTACTTTTAAACTTGTTATCTAAGCAATTTTTGAAATGCGCAAAAACAACAACTTTTGTAGTATGTATCATAATACGATAGTAACATATTAAATCAATGATTATAGTAAAAGAATAACTTAATGACAGTGACATAACTAGTTTGCTTATTTTTAATAGTGTGATTTGCCTTATTAATTAAAATTTTGATTCTTGTATTATTATTTTTTAAATTCGGTTGTACCTAATGTAATAAAATTTATAAATGTTTTAATATATTGTTTAAAAGTTATCTAAAGAAAAAAGAAACCTTATAAACTTCCCCAATTTTATATATTTCATAATTCTGTTCATCTCTTACGCATATTTTTACGTCTAGAATGACGGCTGCGAGTCAGACATGGCTCTTTCCATGAACCGGTACATCGGTAACTCCATTCTTCCACTCCTCATCAAACACGCAAACTTCTACAACGAAGCTGAAAACTACGGCAGCTTACTGGATGCTACCTTACATACTGTTTATAGGTAAGGATACAACTATTTTATTTGTCTGTTTGATTGATTGTGGGTTATCAAATTAAATTCATTATTTATTTTAAACGATGTTAGCCTGAAATATTTTTGGTTTCTTTGTTTATTATTATACTCTTGTTATTTTTGTTATTGGAAAATTGATTAGAAAGAAGCAAGCTGTAAACCGCTGCTGCTGGCTCAGCACTTGGTTTTTCATATTTATTATTACATGCGAAAGTTTGAATGGATGGATGTGTGTTACTCTTTCACGCAATAACTTCGGACCCAATTTGACAGAATTTTGGAATACATGCAAAAGTGCAGCAGATGTTGTTAGGACATCTGCAATGGGCTATAACTGACTGTCAAAAAGTTAATCACATTTATCCTAAATTACAAACATGTTTGTGTCTAGGTTGTCCAAAAACCGCATGTTGACCAAAGGCCAGCGTGAGGCAGTATCTGACTTCCTGGTAGCTCTGACTGCGGCCATGCAACCTTCTATGCTGCTGAAACTGCTACGTAAACTCACCGTCGATGTATCCCGTTTGTCTGAGTACACTACTGTTGCGCTTCGGGTACGTTTCCCTGTTTACTATTAATGTTTATTATTTTTAAACTTTCACCGTTTCTACAGTTCTTGTGGTCGAATAAAAGCACTGAATGTTTTACTCTTTATCTTAACTGTGTCATGGATCTTTAAGTATAATTAATTATCATCATTATCAAGGTATTACTGGTCCACTACAGGGCAGTAGTTTAATCTTAAGGCCTTAGTCCACCGAACTGAGAAATAAGATTAGCAGTAATTAAATATTATGTTTTAAGTGCCCTAATTTTCATCTGGCACTACATATCGAAACAGAAAACATACATACATAAAACACATAAAATCTAAAAACAAAAATAAAATCGGATACAAAATTCCAATCCAATGCCATGATAAATATTCAACTTTTATATAATTTGAAGGTGCTAAAGAATAACCTAATATAACAAACAAAAACAAAGGAAATGTGTTATTTTTGGTTTTGCCAATGGTTTTTGCTGTACTCCTCGATGTTATCAGATTTGACCGTTCTCAATGACTAAAGAAAGTGTCATTGTAAAGTCAATATCTGCGGATGATGCTCCGGTGCTAGAGCAAATCGTGCGTTGGACGGAAGACCGTACGGATTCTGCTGCTTTTCGCGGAGTATAGCAAATAAAGCTCAATGCTCATTGTAGACTTTGTCATCTAAAATGCACGTAATTTAAATTCGAAGTATGGAATTAAAAAGTAAAACTTTCTTGCAGTTACTAACGCTGCACTACGAACGTTGCGCAAAGTACTACGGCAGCACGGGTGGCCAGGGTATATACGGCGCTTCGTCTGATGAGGAGAAGCGTCTGACTATGATGCTGTTCTCTAACATCTTCGACTCATTGAGCAAAATGGACTACGAGCCTGAGCTGTTTGGGAAAGCTCTGCCATGTCTTATTGCCATTGGTAAGATTTCTTTAAACTGTATATCCAAACGAATATCCTAAGCTTCCAAGAAGATATTGCCAAACTTTTCTTAATAATTATAATTTATAAAATGGCATCCTTAGTTAAGAGGTTCTACCTGCGCAAAATGGAGTTTGCATAAATCCTTTAAACCAAAGGTGGTGGTGTCGAAGATTTTCAATCCATCGTCAAAAGCTATTGTTGGAGCCAACCCGTGACCAATTGCTAAACAGAATGAAATCTATCTGCGTTAGAAAAGCGTTGTATTAAAGTGAATAATAATTATATAATGTTTTTTTTTAATTTTCTGCCAGAGTTTTTAATGTTTTTGCGACAAGTTGCGATTAAAGTATTTGAAATTGTAAGCCCATTAACTGAATTTTAACATAATATTTCAACTCTTTTTTTCAGGATGCGCTCTACCTCCAGACTATTCACTGTCTAAGAACTATGACGATGAATTCTATGGAAAAGAAAATACACAGACTACAGGTATAAAAGTCTTCACTGCTTTAATAAATAAAATTGGTAGAACTCTCTTATCACTACAGTCATAATAAAAGTTTTGTACTGCAGTATTCTTGTGTATTTGTTATGCTAATGAATCATTGAATTTAATCCCAATCCCTTCAACTCCTAGGTGCCGACAACCCACAGTATGACCCTCAGCCCATAAACACATCGTCAGTGGCTCTTAATAACGATCTAAACACCATTGTGCAGAAGTTCTCTGAGCATTACCACGATGCTTGGGCGTCTAGGTAAGTGTAACTATCTTTACATATCTTTTCCCTTTCATATTATCTGCTATATAATATGAATTAACGTCGTTTGCATTTTTAAATGAATTCATTGAAATTAAATTTAAATTCGTCATTTCTAATGAAATGTTTATTTCGCGCGCGAATTTCTGTCACTTAATGTTTATAAACAAATAAGATGTGAGAAACATATGTTGATATACAAAATATAACGATATAGTTCAACCCAATAAAAAAATTTGTTACCACTCTACCTACTTCCTTTCTCTAGGAAAATTGAAAACGGCTGGGTCTACGCCGAAGGTTGGTCGGATAGCCAAAAATCGCATCCTCGCCTCAAGCCCTACAATATGCTGAATGATTACGTAAGTAATTTTAAATTTGATGCAGTAAATTTTTTTAAACTGTCATAATCTAATGATGCTATCCTAATCTTCCTTGAATTCTATGTGCAAAATAGAAACAGCCAATTGAATATGCTAAAGAAATAGAACTACGTGATTTCATTACTGAATAATTACTTATCTATGCTCTGCCCGACCTAACAAAGTTTTATAACTTTGACTACTTACACATCGTAATAGTCAAAATGCCATTGAATGAAGTTCAATTAAGTTAACTTTTTAGCATAGGTTAGACATGTTTTACAGCTATGAGCCAAAAGAAGAAGCAATTGTTATCGATTCTAATATTATTTATGCGAATGCGAAATTGTTTTACATTGTTCGTTTGCTTTTTTGTTACTGATATTTTTAAAATATAATTCTGATATTCGCGTGAATTTTACAATACCAAAATTTCAAATATTTTTTATTATTACTATTTTTCTCGTAAATTACTAATTCATTTTAGTGTATTTTTTTATTACACTTATACTACTGACTGACTATAAAATTGGCTGTTTTGAAAGTCCATAATATTTTTTTACCTTTTCACAGGAAAAAGAGCGTTACAAAGAACCGGTTCGTGAATCTTTGAAGGCGTTATTGGCTATCGGATGGTCAGTCGAGCATTCGGAAGTTGATATCCCTAGCACTAACCGCAGTTCCATGAGAAGACAATCTAAATCTGGTGTTGTGAGTATATATTTTTAAACAAATAAATATGTTTTTCTCATAACATAGTTTTTATTATCCGTAATTTTTTTGGGACCTTAGTCCGTCAGAAATATCAATGCTCATCTGCTCAGCAATCATCTTCTCAGGTAAATTACAAATTTTCCACAATGTCCTCTTAAACGTGTTGTACGTGCTGGACATAATCTATCGTACAAAAAATATCATGATCATTAAGATGTTTGGAAGGCCGCTTTGTCAAGTAAAAGCGTCAAAGGTTATCAGACAAATGGGCTTTTGCAGATAGATCTTACATACAACGATTTAAATCTAAGATACTGGACTAATATGGACTTAAAAGCCATAATTAGTAATTGCGATTCTTTTAAATATGAACCAGAAACTAATTTGCCTCTATTGTTTACATGCCTACACAGGAGGAAGATATTATGGTGATTATAGTAGTTTTTATTTCCAGTTAATTCTTTAACATGCCAATCTTAGCTTTAACCATAATTTAGTAGAGTTTGACTTTTATCATAAATACGTATGGTATGTTGTATATGCTTTCTACGTGCGCAATTGATTATTTTTTCTAAGATCTTTCATATTCTTTGCTCAGACGGACTCAGCTACACCATTCAACTATAACCCACATCCAGTAGACATGACGAATCTGACGCTGTCTCGCGAGATGCAGAACATGGCAGAAAGGTTAGCTGAAAACGCACACGACATCTGGGCCAAGAAAAAGAAGGAAGAATTGGTCACTAATGGAGGTAAGGTATTATTGTTTTTAGGGATCATTTTGCTATAATTATTTTGTAAGGATGTCCAAATTATTTGGCCTTATACGGACTGTATCAATCGGGTTTCGGCGGCTAGTCTATCCACCTAGCCGGCGATCTGCTGTTTTCCCCTTTTTATGTAGAGTTGGCGAAATTTTAAGAAGGTAAACCAGACCTTTGAAGTTTTCACCTTTTTATCGATAATTCTAGATTTTTCGTACCGTTCTTTCATTTCAGTCAGACATTCTTTCAAAAATTGAACATTTAATGACTTATGGATATTCATCTAGGTACTTACAATTTTTTTAGTTCTAATACTATACACATTGCTTTGTTGTTACAGGTGGAATCCATCCCCAACTCGTCCCATACGACCTTCTAACAGACAAAGAGAAAAAGAAGGATCGAGAACGTTCTCAGGAGTTCCTCAAATACCTGCAGTACCAAGGGTATAAATTACACCGTCCTAAGACATCCCAAGGTGATACAGAACAGACCACTACCGGCGTAGCAATAGAGCTCAGATTTGCGTACTCGCTTCTGGAGAAATTGATACAATATATTGATAGAGCCACGATTAATATGAAACTCTTGAAACCATCTACAACATTCAGTAGAAGACCCAGTTTTAAGACGAGCACAAGAGATATCAAGTTTGTTTCTAAGGTGTGTTTTTATTTTGACTTTTTGAATTTAAATGCAGGTTCCGCAAAACAGTATTTGCTTAAATTCCATAGCATATTAGAATATACACGCAACCTGTTTTCCTGAATATACACGCAAAAATATATTTACTTATAACCTTCTCGTACTAAGATTAGTACGTAATATTACGTAATATTCTACACTTTTCTTGTTTGATTAATCCTAAATTTTAAAAACTTTTTATCTCTAGTAACTTTGAAATTTCCTTTTTTAAACTTATTGTATTCAGATCACATTTGCTTAATAATATTCCTTCATTCTCTTTTAAAGTATGTTATTCATCTTCTATATCATTAACC
The DNA here is from genome assembly GCF_905163445.1 of Pararge aegeria. NCBI lineage: Eukaryota > Metazoa > Arthropoda > Insecta > Lepidoptera > Nymphalidae > Pararge > Pararge aegeria. The sequence goes on along the minus strand of NC_053204.1, from coordinate 4,787,970 downwards.
TATTTCCTATTCTTTTATTTGTGTAATTTTATTGTATTGCAAGCAAGACAAGTCGGATCTTAAGTATTACAAGAAGGTAGATCAAACTATTATTTATGTACTTAGTGCATGCTTGGTTATATTAAAAATATACCTGCTTTATAAGCGTTTGCTTTAGTGAATTGTTAATAATCAATATCATGAATCAACTCCTTAGACCAGAGTTTTAAATTGTATGGAAATAACTGATAATTCGGATTTGTTTGAGCAAATTGATTTGGGAACGATATATTTTAAACTTCTTTTTTTAACGTGGGGTAAAGAAACTTAGAAGATATACTTCTACGCCTCAAACTCTTCCCACTGCGCGGCTAATCGACTCAGAATGTGGTCAATCAACGTAGGCATAACCTAATGCTCATGCAGGAAATAAATTTTATGCTCAAAATTATTTCAAGTTCTATCTCTGTCAAACCCATTTTATTTATTAAAATGATCAATGAAAACATACATTCTTGTGATACAAACTAGTACAGCTTCGTAGTTACCACATGAACTCAAATGTTTTAAAGTTGGAAACTGACAATATTTATCTCATATAGGTGGTACTGCCTCTAATGGAGAAGTATTTCTCAACACACCGGAACTATTTCATTGCGGTAGCAACAGCAACAAACAACATCGGTGCGGCCAGTTTGAAAGAGAAAGAGATGGTTGCCGCACTGTTCTGCAAGCTGGCAAGCTTGTTGCGATCAAGGTAAGACTAAAAGCTACGGTTTGAGTGGGTGTCGTCTTTTTTAGGATTCTATAATGGAAAATTAGAAATTTTCAGAGACAGTTTAAAGTATGGGCAAAAAAACATCTGCAAAGTTAATTGCATGCAGTAAATCTCGATAGACCAAAATCTGCAAGTCTAAGAATCTCGAATAGCTGGTTACTTAGGCTGGATATTTCTTTGCATTCTGATCTCTATAGATTTTGGAATTAGATTCATGCTTCGGGCTTAAAGGAGGATTTAGTTTTTTTTTAATTGGTTCACCTAATGTTTGTGAGAAAAAATCCCCCTCCACGGGCAAAACGACTGATTATTTAACCTATAACAAAAAATCTTCACTTGTAACTAACTTTTCTTCCAGGCTAGCGGCATTTGGCCCAGACGTCCGTATCACGGTCCGCTGTCTTCAGGTCCTAGTCAAAGGCATCGACGCCAAATCCCTCGTCAAGAACTGCCCGGAGTTCATTCGTACATCGATGCTTACATTCTTCAACAACGTTGCTGATGACCTGGGCCATACCATTATGAATTTGCAGGATGTAAGTTGATGTATTTTATTACAGCATGTCGCCGTACAAAGTGCAAGTACAGTTGCTCATAATGCAAATTGCTTCAATTACTTAAGTCTTACGTCTTAGGCTACTCGTCTTCAAAGAATGTTATGATCCATGCACTGGTTATTATTGTCCTTATACGCAGTGTCTTGTCCACTTTTTTTTCAATACAAGTTAGCTCTTGACTGCAATCCCAATTGGTACCTAATTGATGATTAAATCCAAGACCGAAAATCTAATCACTAGGCTATTATCGCATCATGATCATATCAACCCGTTACCGGCCCACTTCAGGGCACGGGGCTCACCCAAAATGAGAAGGGGTTAAGGCCGTAGTCCACAACGCTGACCCAGTGCGGATTGATGGACTCCACACAACTTTGAGAACATTATGGAGAACTCTCAGGCATGCAGGTTTCCTTACGATGTTTTCCTTCATGTGTTATCAAGTGTTATAATTACTGAAAACGCACATAACTTTGAAAAGTTAGAGGTGCGTGCTGAGATTCGAACTCAGCTCTCCTAAAGTGAAGTCGAGCTCCTACCCACTGGGCTTCCACCGCTTCACATCATGTAACACAAAATAATAATGGGGATGTTTTCCAATAGCTCTGTTATAAAAATATCCAGTATGCCTTGAATATTTCAGGGGAAATATGCTCACCTTCGAGGGACGCATCTGAAGACGTCCACGTCGTTGGGTTACATCAATGGAGTCATACTACCAGTTCTCACCGCCATGTTCGACCATCTAGCGAATTGCGAGTACGGCGCTGATTTGCTACGTAAGTATTTTTTCCAACTAACTAGATTTTATTCCATTAGACGGCCGATTGGCGCTGTGGGCAGCGACCCTGCTTCTCAGAAAGCACAACATTTTAACAAACAGCACAACCCACAACTGAAAGATCTTCTTCTTTTGTTGTTTCCGCACTTGGTTGGTCTGGAACCGTATTCTCTAAGTCGCCTCGTATGACACCTCCGGAATAATAGGTGTGGTTACAACTTATTCTAATCCGCCGTTACCACGTGGGATATTTCTATAACATGGTATTGTTGTAAGCTCTTCTCAGGTAAACTCTAATGCACTTTTCCGTAGCTGTTTGGTAAAGATCATGGACCAAGTCCCTTGGACATCTTCTATGGGTGCGGTTGCATGTCTCTTGTATCGCATAATTCATTGCAGCTTCACATCGGCGTATGAATATACTTTTGCATTCGTTTCTTCGAAGCGAGTAAAATAAAACATTTACACGTTTATCCTTTCTTAGTGAAATGCTTTTGTGAATGCATCAAAGTAGAGTTACTAGGTCATAAAAAAATATTCATCTGCACGTTATGAAAATAGGCTTTTTTTTTCGTGCAAAAAACTTAAGAAATCTTTTTATGATTTAATATGGGTTTACATTCTAGTTGGGGCCCGCGACTTCGTGTGAAAATGTGTATGTGTGCGCATGTGTTATTATGTGGCCCCAACATGTCAATCTCTTGACTTGTGATTTACATTGTCATAGAAATCTATGACAGGAACGGAAACGTACATTTTGTGGGATAAAAAGTAGCCCATGTGCTATTCTAGACGAGAGTATATATCTGTTCTAAATTCCTTCCATATTAGATGAGCCGTTCTGGTGTGATTCAGCTACAGACATCCATCCATCCAAACTTTCGCATTATAATATTAGTATAGGCGAAGGATAAATATTTCTATAACAAACACATTTTGAGAAATTCACATTAATCCAGTACATATTAGTAAAAATTGGTCATATAATTGTGTATTTTTATAATATTTGTTTTCAAGATACGAAACTGGATGCAGGATAATGACTGCATTAGATTACATTTAATTCATTGGTTTTTAGATAACCGAGATATAAAATTCGTTGTAGATTTTCGCCACTAAATAATTTGACCCATGAATAAAACGATATTTCGACGTCAATTACTTATTTGGACTATTAGCTAGCAGGCTAGCTACATATTCTGGCACACAGAAAAATGACCAATCAAATTCTCTATTCAATTATTTTAATTATTTACAGCATCCCATTTAGCATGTCCTATCGAGCTACGTAAAATTTGGCTTTGTAGGAGAAATACTTCTTTTGTTTATTTTTTTGGATACAGTAATGAAACAGCCTTTAAAACTTTGCTTTACAGAGTAACTTTATCAGTCAGCGGAAAAAATAATTTATTTATTATTTTAAACACTTTTTCTACTACAAAAAAAGCAACAAATTACTTTTTAAAGAATTATCGAAAAGGGTTATCGAGTCTACCGGGGATCCTAGAGCGGGCAGTTACCTTGGTCAACGAATTAGTTCGGCCCTCCAAAGGAGCAATGCTGCCAGCATCTTAGGAATTGTGCCTCGCTACTGTGGTTTCGAAGACGCTTTAGATTTTATTTAGTTTTATATACTTTATTTTAGGTAATATTTATAAAACAAATTTGAAAGAAATAAAATAAAGGAACAAATTCCTTTTTATTTTATTCAATATAAAGGAAAAAAGCTTCGTCAATAACTACTATCACTGTTGCTGCTGCTGTCACTTCTATCTGATCTTCTGACTCGATAAGCTCTTCTGCATTCATCTTTACAGGCTTTATTGTAAGACGTCCTTCTTCTTCTAGGGCATTCATGTGTAGCACAGCTCTCTTTCAATGCGTAAAAGCAAGCCGTGACGCACCTGGCGCGGGACAAGCTTTGGCACTTCCTCTCAGACACGCTTCTTTTGCGTAACATGTTTGCTATATAATTCGTAAGTGTATTATTACGCTGAGTAATCGCGCTGTGTTTTTTCTAAAATAATTTATACACATTTTAATTGATTAAAGCGATACTTAGTCTTAGCGGTCAGAGAATTTTGGTGATCTCCTGAAAATCTGAGTTGCAGTCTCTTTGATTTGTTAAATGTTTACTGGGCACATAGCTGATGATATGCCGATTTAAAATGTATCCTAACCCAAAGGAAGTGCGTTGTGACCTTGTGACCCTGTGGTGCGCGTTAAGTGAATGCTCAAAAGTGGAACAGGAATTTCTATAGTAGACCTCTGTTCTAGGGATTTTCACAATTCTCACAATTGGCACTCTTCGATTGAGATTATGATTATTGAGTGGTCAATTTATTAGGAAATTTCTATATAAATCATTCTATACTTCCAGAGATCTAAGCTTGCAATAGCATCAATAAGTCAATTGTGTTGGTTAAACAAAGTTATAACAGGCCTTCACCTCCCGTGCCACGAAAAGCAAGTTAAGTTATGATTCCCTGTCATAATAACAAATCAAACAATGACCGTTCCCGAGGAGTAGGAATTCGTAAGATGATCTTTTCTGAATTCAAAGGACTATAATAGGTCTAGTTCCAAGGTTAAGTACCTACACTTGAGAATTACATAAGCGATAATCAAACACCTAGCAGACCTCAATTAGTCTAATAGTAATGATTAAATTTTCCCAGTCCTTACCTGATAATTTGGCACCATATAAGGAATACAGGCATCTAGATATCCTTCTCTCGTAGCATCTGTAAAAGGTTCTCAAATCGTCATTATTTTAATCCAGTGCCTCAATTAAAAACTTTTTCAAAATTTTCAAAATTCGGTGTTTAGTTTACCTTTAAATTTGGCTGATGTACGTTTTTTCTTATTTTTAGTATTTATTATTATTACTTTGCTGTAATCAAAATTTCTGATGCAACCCACTTTAGAGTTCTTCTTAAAGGTGGACTGGAAACTTGAACTACACCTATAACGCGATTTGCACACATTTCTATTGACTGCTACTAATGCCTAGAATAAACAATAATAGGAATTGAAAAAATATAAAACCGCTTTCATGTACAATCTATTCGACTGTGGGTACACTTAAAAGAACGCAATTTCGATATTTAAGATGTCATATTTTTCCAGTTCTATAGTTTAAAAACCAAACTTAAAAACTGAATTTAATAATATTAGATAGAAGCAGGCGTTACTTTGCGGAAATCCATGATATATTATCAAAATTAAGCTTAATTTGCTATACTCCGCGAAAAGCAGGAGAATCTGTGTGGTGTAATTTATAATTTCTTCAATCCTTATACTCCACACCAAACAGATCTTCGGCAATATACCCTCTACGCACGTTTCGCTCCGAAACCGGAGCATCCTCAGGAGATGTTGACTTTACAATGAATAATTGTTGAGACAGGAGATGATGACTTACACCACACAAATTCTCCTGCTTTTCGCGGAGTATAGCAAATTAAGCTTAATTTTGATAATGAATTTAATAAAGCTATGGGAACAATTTGAAAGTCAGCAATATTCCCAAAGTCGCCTCATATGACGTCTGACGAAGAGCAGAGGTTGTAACAATTGTATTCTGATCTGCCGTCACTAGACGGCAAGCTGAAAGTATATACTTTAAATTTGAATAAATAAAGCATTTCATTTCTGATTATAAATGACAGATGTAACGAAGTACAAAGCAAAAGGTTGTATGTTTTCACTTTCGCATAGATATCAGGGTGGCTATTGTGAGATTTCCTACCATTTACAACAGACAACAGTTTATATGGTATCGAAAGAGTGCCATCTAGTGACAGAAATGTTTTCCTGTATCGTAACTAGATCCCATATAAATCGTAATAAACTTCCATGCGATCGAATAAGTCGACGTAAGTGGAAAATCTCTTACTAGGCACTCTGTAATATGCAAGTGAATTATGCTGGTTATCAAGAGTGGGTGATACTAACGAATCAACATCAAACGTATGAGTTCGTTCGATTCTTTACTGCCAACCCAATAAATGAAATAACGAGTTCGACCCCAGGAATTGATAATTTTTACCTTATAGCACTTTCTCACGGCAAGTTTCATACAATAATTAGCATACGTATCTCTAGTTTCATTGCGTTTTTTATTGTCCTTTGGCAAGTTTCTTGTTTCAAAAGAAGAATCTTCAATACTGAGGCCATCTCTCGCAAGAGTTTCCCTCTGAAAATTATGATTGAGGTAATTGTTTTTAAACTGAAACTTTTAGGCGGTATTAATAATTAGACGGGAATATATAAAAATTGTATGCTTAGGCATATTTCTTTGTATGAGGGAGAAGAGAGATAAAACATAGAGTAAAGGTAACAATAAGATAAGTAAGATGATATAGATTAATTTTTATTTATTATCTAGCTAGCTTTATTATCTAACTAGCTATTCAATATAGATAAAGTTAAAAGTGTGTGTATATATATTATGATGATTTAGGACAAGTTTGTATTAAATTTTCCGTGTGGTTTTGTTTGTAATATTTATGTATACGGATGAATTTCCTACAAAAAACGCGAGAAAATACGTAAAAAGTATCTTATTTTTTATGTTTTGTTTTTATAATAATGATTTTATATAAAAAAATCGTTCAAACATAGTTAAAAGGTTTTATTTTAAGTTTACCTCTTTTCTGTTGTCCATTATTAACATAAGAATTTTACGATGATCTTTTCCAAAGCCTAACAAATATTTTAATTTTTCTATTTTTTTATTTTGATTGTTTAATACAAAGTTAGAAGTTATGGTCTTTTCTTCACTACGAGTTTCGTATTTATCGTTTTCAATATTTTCGAGAATAACTATGGTGCCTTTTAGTTCAATGTTTTTTCCGTTGGAATTTAGTTTTCTTGTAGATTCCATAGCATGTAGAACGGAATTAATAATATCTAAAAACTTTTTTTTTATTTGAGTATGAGGTACATTTTTTGCTAAGTAAATGTTTCCATACAATTCTTTTTTTGGTTCTTTGTTTTCTACGCAATAACAGTTTATCTGTAAAATTCAAATATTTTACTGGAATTACATAAATAAATACGATTTTAGTTGTAAAATTTCAATTTACTTACCAAGAATGTTATAATTACCAAAGGCAAAAGGTAAAAGTTATAAAGCCACATTTAAACTACAGTACAAATGCACGAACTAATTAAAATACACATGTAACGTGCACATTTATTAGTATAAAAATGATTACAAGATTTTAAGGGATTTATGATTGATTTAATTATCCTCAGAATGAAATTTATTGAATAAACATTCTATTGTATTGCAGTGTTCTGCTATTTTGACATTTGAAGGCGTTTCTCATCTTATTTGGGTAATTTTAATAATTAAAACCATATAAGATACAGCCTGCCAAGCCGCATTCAACTCGCAGCATAGAGGATCAAGTCCCCTCCTATTATTGAGATAGAATGCTTATGCTGAACGCTACTGGGCACAATATGCTGAAGAGTGAAGACACCATCACCACTATTAAAATTAAATTTGGGCTTACCAGAGCTATTTGCAGAAGACAAAACTTCTATCTCCTACAGCAAGGTGCCAATAACGTTAGTTGTAAGTGTCTAAATTGAGATAAACTAGAGGAAGATCGGTCGCCAAGGATGAACCCGATGTCACATCTTGTATACCGATGTCTCACTGATGTAGTGAGACAGTTGCGTTTTTTATGGCAATTTCATCTTGATTACCTGACTACAATTTTGAAGCATTGAGATATTGTAATAAGAGGCACCTGTTATCTCTACAGGGAACCCATGTAAAGTCATGGAATAGTCCAATTATTAAATAATTTTCAGTAATAATAATAACAATCTTTATTTAAAGAACTCAATTCCTAAATAATATAAAATTAAAATTTCAATGCTTGCAATTGTTTTTCTTAAACTTTATTTCGTGTAACTTATTAATGTACTGAAGGGTCCCATAATATACATAGAATATTTATTAAACATCAATTAGTAAAATGGGTGGTGGGATGTTGCTGCCTGCTGGTGAGTACCAACATAAAGTTATCCTTCGAAATGGTGCCCAACTGTAGCTGCTACTTCTTCTCTTTTTTTTTCTTCTTCTTCTCTCAACAGCAGTTGAGAAAAAAAAGTTTATTACAACTTTACTTATCAGTAAAAATCAAATCAGAAGTAAGATTGAATACAACCAATAACGCAGACTGTTCAATCAATTGGAGTTAGATGGCAATAAAAGTGATTCTATTGATTTATTAAGTCATTTATATTAAGTGCTAAGCGATTCAGTTTCGAAGTTTTTTATTTTTTATGATAGCATTATAATTTTTTTTCATTAATTTCTGTCACTATCACTATCGCTGTCACTATCGGAGTCAGAACTGCTAGAAGATTCTATACTAGCTCTTTTATTTTTATAAGCTTTCTTGCATTGCGTTTTACATTCGCCTTTTATAGCTTTCTTTTTTCTATTTTCACATCTATGTATGCTGCAGGTCTCGCTCAGGGCATATGCACACGCTTTATTACATTTCTTAGTTGACTCACTGCGACACTTTTTCTCATATTTATCTCTGCGTCTTAAAAGTGCACCTTGTGGTGTCTCATTGCGTAAAGATATGAAATCATCACGTGACTGAAACTAATAATATTTACATGATTATAGTGACCTGATATAGTGCTAGTCGATCGATCAGTGCGCCGTGCAATAATTGTTGACATAACTATTCCACATGACGATAATCTAGTGAAAGCTGAAAAGGAAAAAGTATCTAAATACTTGGACCTTGCTCACGAGATTACCGCCATGTGGAATGTTGAGTCGACCGTTGTTGTTCCGATAGTCGTTTCAGTCAATGGTCTTCTCGCGAAAAGTTTCGACCAACATCTCAAGAAGCTTTCGCTTGGTTGTTAGATCAAGGGTCGGATACAGAAGGCAGTAGTCCTTGAAACGGCGCGTATTGTGAGGAGGTTTCTCACTCTGGAGCCCTGACCACCGGTTGCTTGGGCATTCAAAAGCCCCGCAAGCGGAGGGTGGAAGTTTTTTTTTTTTTTTTTATAAATTTTTAATAGTGTTTTATAATTTATTCTTAAGCATTGTTAATAACTGAAAAAAAAAAAAAGAAAAATAATAAATGATAGATAAAAAATCTTTACATGATTAATTTTTCCAGTTTCAAATACTATCATGTACTTTCTTGTTTGAAGATTCGTTTTAATGATTTTGAATATTTCTATATTTACCTTATCAACGGACAATTGTTTAAGATTATGTTGGTTCTTTAAGCTGTCTGAAACCAAAATTGTAGTGAGTGATAATATTAGAAAATGTAATACAACAAAACTAAGGAACCTTACTCTTTTTTAGTCTTCCAAACTCTGGTGGACTGAACTTTTCAGTATTTTCTTCATTTAAATTAGTATCATTTACAATTTTTCCATCCATTTCTCTATAAGCAAATTCTTTATTGCAACCAACAGAAGATTGTCGTACAAAGTCTGATTTAAAATCTGATTTGCATTTGAAACGCCTTTTACAAATATTTTTGTTTACAATTTGAAGAGCCTGAAATTTTTTTCTATTCGTTTTCTTTTATAATGTTAGTTTAAACTTAATTGACATATTATTTGTAGTTCGTACTCGTGTATGTTAATTAAGTTTTTGGGAAATTCATAAGTTTAGCTAAAATACGTATCTCTATTTGAACTCTATTCGGAATAAAACCACACCACACCGCGATGTCGTGGGCAGAAACTATAAATATTGAAAACAATAAAGCATTTTATTTAATAATAAAAAAAAATACTAAATACTAGAATCTACAAAGTACTAGTACTCACTTTCTTACATTTCTTTATAGGCATTTGTAAGCATGCATCCCCGTATTCACTTCGCAATGATTCGTTAAGAAAATTATTATTTCGTAAATATTCTTCCACATTTGATTTTGTCTTTTTTGGTTTAACTTTCCAACTATCGCGTTTCTAAAACAAAACATTATAATTTAAACAGAAGTTTTAAAACTTTGAAAATTAACAAAATAAGCAGTCTTACTTCTTCATTGTTTGTTAAAATTAGAACTGTTATTTTTTCATTATTCTTTATCATAGATTTGCGTTTAAGAAATCTTTGGTTTTTATAATTTCTTAGTCTTACAGGTAATGAATGTTTTATTTCATTTGGAGAAAACAATTCTGAATAAACAACTTTTTTAATTCTTCTACCATTGTTTCTGATTTTATTCGGAAACGTGCGTTGGATACTAAATCTTGTCTTTTCGCCCAACATGTTTTTTATTGATTTATTAGAATAACTTTTTACAATTCTCTCATGTGATGACTTTAAAGCTACGTCGCTTACTTCACTTGGTATTTCTATAAATATCTGTTCCACTTCATCAGATTCAATATCTTCCGATGAGCTTTCTTTAGATAATTTACTTTTCTTTTCACCTGAACTTGTATTTATTTCACTTTTTGCATTTTGAAACTTGTTATTCAAAACTTTTTCGGTTACAACATTTCTATCTTTAACATAGTTAGGGTGTTTTTTACTTGTTTTTACATTTTCATTTACTTTCTTTATTACATTAGTATCTTGCGAAGCTTTTTCTACTGATTCACTGTCATAAATTATTGCAGTACCTATGTAAGGATTTCTTGTATTTTGCTTAAACGATCTTTCTCTTTGTTTAATGCTTTGTATGCTTGGCATTAAATTTTTAAATGATTCGTCGACTTCAGTTTCAGTGGTATCACTTTTTAATTTTTTTTCAGATTGGTAGACTTTTTCAAGACGTTCATAATTCTTCAAAAGTTTTTGTAAAACCTTATTAGCTAATGTAATATTTTTGAGCACATCTGAAAGCACTTGTTCTATTTTAAGTGATGTATCGGATTGACATAATGCCTGTAACAAAACAGTAAATATTAAGAAAAAAGAGAAATTAACTATTGTCTCACAAAATATTTCATCGCAAGCAATTATTTTACCAGGACATTAAAAATAACAATCAGTCTACCAATGCAACGAAAAACGTACATTTGAATTATCGAACATAAAAAACAAACGATAAAACAAATCGATATTCACGCGTGATCGCCAATTCATGTTTTCCAATAATATTGTTAGGTAAGAACACTTCGTCGTTTGATATGCAGCATTTATAAAATATATTAGGCTGGTCTTTTTTAAGGCTCCATCGTAAATGGCTGTAAACTTTATAGAATCTGAGGGCTAACAACTTGGAAAATTAAAATGGTACAAAGGCTTCGGTATAGATAATTAATAAATTAATTTATTGCTCTGGATCGATCATCATCATATTACCGGCCCACTACAGGGCACGGGTCTCCTCCCACAATGAGAAGGGGCTAAGGCCGTATTCCACCACGCTGGGAACATTATGCAGAACTTTCAGGTATGCAGGTTTCCTCACAATGTAACACATACTTTTTTTTTAAATTTATTCGAATAATACGAAAAAAAAAGTATTACATTTAAAAGGTGTAAAATATAAACTCTTAGGAGTTTTACCAGCATATGACGTACTAGGCGACTAAGGAAATATAACAAAGTACGGCAGCAGTTTTACTACTACCATCTGCTGCTATCACCAACCCGTCTGCTCATCGTATTGATAAATGGCAAACCCTACCATTGGGATAGGTTTTTAGTCCATCAGTGCTCTGTTACAGGCAAAAGGTTATGTTATGAGCTTCTTCTTAGACTAGATGTTGTCGCACTTCTGTTTGCCGCCTTTTCGAACGGAAATGGTGACAACGGTTTGAAGTTTCGTTAGGTTCAAGACTTTTTGCTGTTGTTTGTTGTTACGAAACATTTAAGCTTTAGTTTTAAGTGAAGGGAATGTAGATATTACTGCCATTTCACTGTAATTTAAAAAAATATATTTTTTCTTGTTACAGTTGATGAAATCCAGGTAGCTTCATACAAAATGCTGGGCTCTTTGTACACTCTAGGAACCGATGCGACCCTTACGCATGATAGGAAATATCTGAAGACTGAAATAGAAAGAAATAAACCTGCATTGGTAAGATTATTATAAATTTTATTCTTATCTTGAATAAGCCCCGCCCCATTACCAAATATTTCTTGAAATATGTGGTTTACGCAGTTGACGCCGCAGTGAGTAATTATTTGTAATATTTATAACCATTGTGTAATGTGGTACTGTGTTTTTGTTTGTGAACTCAAATAAATAAATTTAAAAAAAAATCTTATACTAATATATAAAGCTGAAGAGTTTGTTTATTTGTTTACTTGAACGCAATGATCTCAGGAACTACTGGAGCGATTTGAAAAATTCTTTCAGTGATTTAGGATCTAGCTAAGACCAAAAGGAGCATATCACCAATGAAGAATGTTTCAAAATCGGGTTTTTTTTTGCTTTTGAAAGCTTCCGCTGCGTGCGCTGTGTTAAGGGTTAGAGTTTAGATAAAATCGTGTATTTTGTTTCTCTTTAAAAGACGTAAAAGAAGTCCACGTCAGCATATGCATATGCTAGTCTATTTATATATTTGACGGCCGATTGGCGCATTGGGCAACGACTGTGCCTTCTGAGTCCAAAAACGTGGGTTCGATTCCCAAAACTGGAGAATATTTGTGTGATGAACATGAATGTTTTTCAGTGTCTGCGTGTTTATCTGTATATTATAAGTTTTTTATCATGATGTTTTATCAGTCATTGTAGTACCCATAACGCAAGTAATGCTTACTTTCGGGCTAGATGGCGATGTGTGTATCGGCGTAGTATATTTATTTATTAATATTTTTTGGTGTGCCACGAATGCTGGCTGCATTTGTACGCTGAACAGCCGAGCTGATTCTTCACGCAAAAAATGAGCTAGCATTTTGTTATCAGATGAGACAATCAACCGCGGTGTATTGCCTCTCAAGAATTTTTTGCACTTTCATTTGTAGAAAACTGTTATAAATGCGACAAATCACGCTGGCGATAGCTGGATATTAACATAATTTTATTTTTGCACAGGGTTCATGTTTAGGTGCCTTCAGTTCTACATTCCCGGTGGCCTTCTTCGAACCACACCTTAATAAACACAACCAGTTCTCGCTGCTGAACCGTATTGCAGATCACTCATTAGAAGCAAAGGGTTTGTCCATCTATATATATATAAAAGAAAGTTGTGTTAGTTACACCATTTATAACTCAAGAACGGCTGGAGCATTTTTTATGATACATATTTTGGATTTCTCTTAGACTGGAATGGGATGGTAAATATTAAAATATAACATTCATCAAAAAAAAAATCCGCGTTACGAATTTCGCCGTGACAGCTAGTTTTATTTAAAATTTAAATCCTATCCTTTGCGCACTAATTCTACGTAAGCAAAATAAGACCTCATAAAATTTTGTGTGGTGATCTCCCTGTGAAATATCTTCTCCGACATATATCCGTAAAATGAGACCTATCTGTGGGATAAGTTCACCTGAATCTATCTATCGTTTAATTAAAGTGGTAAACTTACCATAATTTAGGCCCCTGAATCCATTATGTGATTCCACAAAAGCTATTTACCGAAATCTTACCTTTTAGGGGTATAGCATATTATATAAATAGGTATATAATATGCTATAGCTTCTATTTTCCCCAGTACCTAAAATATGAGTACCTTCATATCAAGAGTGAATAGGTATCTTCTGGGCAAGCGCGCTCCGCCTTAGGCAGCTTCATCACTTATTATCAGGTGCGATTTAAGTCAAGCGCTGAGTTTCTTGCCGGCTCTTCAGAATCTGCCATCCGAACCGGTGGTAGAGTCAGTACAAACCGACATACTTGACGTTTCAAAAGTGCTTATATTCGATTTAATTTATTAAACCCAAACAAGTTTCTACGAGTCCATGAGTCTCATCAGACCAAATCCAGAGGAAATCCATAAATACAAAGTTTCCTAACTTGCTCCCACAATAGTGGTTTTGAAAGATGTCATGGTAGCCACTGCTTAAATGCTACAATAACCTCCGCAGATATAATGGCCAAAATGGAGCAGTCGATGCCTACACTAGAAAGCATACTCAACGAAGTCGACAATTTCGTGGAATCTGATAAGACCTACAACGAAGCACCTCACATCATTGATGTGGTTATGCCACTTTTATGTTCTTATCTGCCCTTCTGGTGGGCCCAGGGTCCCGATAATGTGACTCCAACAGCCGGGTAAGTCCATTTTATCACTTATCTTTATAATTGTACTAGCTAAACCCGGCTACCCTTCGCTTTAGCTCAGTCTGATGAGCTTTGCTTATTGGCGTATAATGTATTTCTTCGAGTTGAAAGTGTTGATGTATTTTGTTGTTGGTTATTATTTAATTATTTATTATTATTATTTAACTCTTTATTTGTACACCACTATGAAGTTAGGGAAATAACAGAAGAATAGAATTAATACAATGACGGAAGGAGAATACAAAAGGTGGCCTTATCGCTTAGTAGCGATCTCTGTCAGGAGGGTTGCAAAGTATTTTGTTAAAAAACCAATCAATTAAATTTCAGGAACCACGTAACAATGGTAACTGCCGAACATATGAACCAACTACTCAAGAATGTCCTCAAACTTATCAAAAAGAACATTGGCAATGAAAGTGCTCCCTGGATGACCCGCATAGCAACTTATACCCAACAGATTATTATAAACAGTTCTGAAGAACTGTTGAGAGAATCCTTCTTACCTTTAGCTGAGAGAGTAAGAAAGAGGACGGATACTATGTTCCATAAGGAGGAGAGTTTGAGAGGTTTTATTAAGGTAAGTCTTGATCGCAAAGTTCATTCGAAAGACAGAGAGTACAATAGAGAAGCGACCATATCCTATAAGTAATTTTTTTTCTTTCATGCCAATTGTATTTGAAACACAGAAACGCAGATAATCATAGCGTACAATGCATTAATCGAATGCTTTGTTACTTTTCTTCTATATCGAGGATGGAAAGGATCAGGTCTTCACTTTTACCCAAAACTTTTTTCCAGATAGTTATTAATAACTAATTATTCAATTAGACGGCCGATTGGCGCAGTTTGCAGCGACCCTGCTTTCTGAATCCAAGGCCGTGGGTTCGATTCCCACAACTGGAAAATGTTTGTGTGATGAGCATGAATGTTTTTCAGTGTCTGGGTGTTTATATATATATTTTAAAGTATTTGTGTATATTATTCATAAAAATATTCATCAGTCATCTTAGTACCCATAACACAAGCTACGCTTACTTTGGGGCTAGGTGGCGATATGTGTATTGTCGTAGTATATTTATTTATTTTATTATTTATAAAAAATAAAAAAAAAAAATAAAAAAAATTGCATTACAAATAAAAACCAAACTCAATAATTATCAGGACAATAAATCATAATGTGTTGCAACACAGAAAGGCTGATTAATTAATTTTTCATACACTTAAATTCAATGCACCGATATTATAATTGCACGTAATATAGATTAATGCACTCTATATTAGGGGCAACTCAGTGTCGTTATTTTTTGTTTTAGTCATCAACAGATGATACGTCACAAGTAGAATCACAGATACAAGAGGATTGGCAACTATTAGTTCGTGATATTTACTCCTTCTACCCACTTCTTATAAAGTACGTTGATCTGCAAAGAAACCATTGGCTCCGGAACAATGTGCCAGGTACGTCCTTGTGATTGTTGTTCAGCTTCTATACTATTATCTATTATATAAACCACGCCAAAAAGTTTTTCTTTTAGGAAAATTGCTGGATTTCAGTTCAATCATTTTCAACAAACGCAATGATCAAAATGTAATATTCAATGCCACTTAAATAGTTATTTAAGTGGAATTGAATATTACAATTTGTAGTTATTTCTTTAGGTTTTTGGTTGGCTATAATAAAATCGTTACGTAGCGATGAAGGCACCACAAGTTTTCCCTCTTATAAAAAAAACTTACTTACTTAAATTTTTTTTTTTTTTAGTTGTGTACAAAACCATTGAAAAGCTTATTCATCAATTAGTTTCATGCTATGGAGATGCTAATAAATAAGATTATCAATATTACATGTCTGTAAATTTGTATTTGTTCCAAAATTTAGAGGCAGAAGAACTGTATAATCATGTGGCGGAAATATTTAATATTTGGTCCAAGAGTCAGTACTTCCTCAAAGAAGAGCAAAACTTCATATCTGCGAACGAAATCGACAATATGGTATGTAAAATGTACTTCTATACTTTCTGTTGTTTATGTTTTTATCATATCATATGTATACCATTCTTTATTATTGACTGTGCTAAGGTGAATGATCTCAATATATGTTCTTCATTACTATTTTTCCCCAAACATAGAATACACGTTAAATTTTCACGATTCAGCAAATTACATTAACCAGACTGGTGGTTAAGCGTGTGGTAAATTTTGAGTGCAGAAAATGTTGTCTAGAACAGATGTAAGGTAATATGATTCGCCTAAAGTTCCGTTTTTTTTTGTTACGCCTAGGTGTTGATTATGCCTACTGCGACTCGAAGAGTTACCACCGTTGTTGATGGGACACCACAAGGTGGAGGAAAGGTAAAGTGTCCAGTTGATTTCTAGCACTTATGTGTAGGGCAGAACTTTTAAAGTTTTCAGTAGTGGCAATCTAATCAAAATTGGGGATAATAATTTCTTGATTACTGAACAACTGAAAATATAGAGTATGAAACTGTGGTTTCTCTATAAAAATATATGAATGCCTTTAATCATTATTTTTGGATTCCTTGCGTGAGCGTTGCTTGGGTGATTGACCGCTCGTGTTCGATCTAGCACTTATCACTGCAACTATGTGTGCAACGTGTGCTCTCTAAGTTGTGCTCACCCTTTAGTGGTAATTAATGATAATATCTAAGGTAATCACGGACTTACCTGTGGCAGTACCACATCTTAGTGCATTTTGCTAGCGGCACAGAGAAGGGGGGGTGGCATGTTTAAAATATGTGACTACAGTGTCAGACAGCGTCTCGATACTTGAAAATTACTCAACTTAGCGTACAAATTAAAAAAAAAAATTATAGGAGGTTACAGCGTTTTTACATTTGGTTGTATAAGTCATAGTAATGCATGTGAATACGGGTTGTTACCTATACTAAATGTTAGACATTCATAAAAATCTTGCCATCCAAGTATTAAGTCTCTTAACTGATCTTGAGCAAATATTACAGAAAAAGAAGAAGCACCGTGACAAGAAACGTGATAAGGACAAGGAGGTACAAGCTTCACTAATGGTTGCCTGTCTCAAGAGACTTTTGCCAGTCGGTCTCAATCTATTTGCCGGAAGAGAGCAGGAATTAGTGCAGCACTGTAAAGATCGCTTCTTGAAGGTGAGCTTTCTGAAACATGTTTTTACCCACATTTATTACAAAATACTTAAATAATGTTGTTGTTTGAATACTTAAACAATGTTTCTATTATAATTTTCTATAATGTTAGATTAATATGATTATGAGGTTAAGATTACAACACAACTGCTATTTGTGCACACATTATATGACTTTTATCTCCCTATTGTTGTAAATAGTTTAGTTTCCTATATAACGTCGAAAGTACACTTCCCGATTTTTGTGTTTCCGGAAGAATTTTTTATATAATTTTTTGGGACTATTTATAGAAAATTCTGGTAAAAAATGTGCTCGTAAAAAGAATCCCTATGTTTTATAACCAATATGAGCCAAGCCTTCATATAACAAACTTGATTATTCATTTCCCGTGCCATATATATTGACATTTATTTATTGTTTTGTTGAATTTAAGTGTATCTTGTGTTTCTTTTCCTAGCATGCTCAACATATGTATAAACTTTATTTAATGTTCAACAGAATGAGTTTTTATCACGAAATACTTTAACACAGAAAATGTCCGAACAAGACGTAGCAGAATTCGCCAAAACACAACTAACGCTACCTGACAAGATTGATCCAGCTGACGAAATGTCTTGGCAACATTATCTGTACAGCAAGTTAGGTTCGAAGAGTAAAACAACAGTCACCGTTGAGACTTCCGAAAACAAAGCCAAGATTATAGATGACACGGTAGAAAGGATTGTGGCGATGAGCAAAGTGTTGTTTGGACTGCATATGGTAAGTTCTGAAAGCTTCGCTTATGCACTGGAAGAAAATTATCAGCGGTTTCGTTTAGATAGATATCTCCCACTGTTAGTTTGTTTTCTCATTTTTTTTTCAAATCAGTACTACGTAAGCGATGCAAAGCACGTTGCTTACCCATTTAAAAAAAAAAGTATGATTGGCAATTTACTTTATCCAGCTAAAATAGATTTTATTACTAATTTACAAATCAGAAATGAAAATAGATTGAACAATTGTGAGAAATTCCAAAGATTTGATTTTTAATCGATCGAATAAGTACATAGATCGATCTACATAAATAAAAGTTTTTTTTTTATTTTAAAGTAAATAATACTTTTGTTTAATTTAAGACGATACCATATATCATATTTTTATGTCGGTCACTTAGAAAACTTTTGCAATCACACTCATGTTTATTTCAAAATCAGCAACATTTGCCAGCCGATTATGATTTAATTTTGAAACATCTAGATCGACCACCCACAACAAATGAGTAAGAACGTGTACCGTTCTGTCGTGTCGATACAACGCAAGCGCGCTGTAATCGCCTGCTTCAGGCAGACTTCGCTACATTCCTTGCCAAGGTTGTTTGACTGCTGTGTCTGCGTTTTTTGACATCTGTGTGAACATTAATTTTTTAAGACTTTTCTAACAACAAATTTAAATTTATCTCCCTTTTCCTCGTCCCCAACAATTTATTCAGAATAGAAAAAACTAACTGCATCTATTCAGCGGCCATTTAAGATACGATTGCCTCCAATGACAGATCCAATGGCTATATTTCTACATTATTCCAGCTTGAATAGTTTGGACCCACACTTTTATGAGCTGACCCTTCATTTTTTATTTACCAATAATTTATTGTATGTTACTGTAAACTGAGTCGTAGTTAATTATTGTAAGTACAAAAAAAATACTAAAGTTTATCTTAAGTATTAAAATAACCCTCCCGTTGTGAGAGGTATTTAGTCCAGCAGTGGACTGTTGAAGGCTTTTGATGATGATGATCATCAGAATGATGAATGGCAAATATTCCCTTTCCAATAAATTTTATATTCAACAAAAAAGCGGTTTTTTTTTTACAATAGAAAAGCGGAACAGACTAATATTTTAAATAGAATTGATAAATATTGATAATAAACCAATAACAAGAGTGTTTTAAAATTTTACTTAATTTTATTTACACCTAAAATTACTAGACGCTGTGTGTAGTGTTTTGGACGTGGTTTGAACTAACATTGTAAGTGATATGCATGCTGCATTGGATTAACAAGGCAACAAAACCCAAACAACGTCCGAATAACTGGAAGAGAATACTATGCGCTGCGCGGAAAAGAGCAGCAATTGCTTGTTTGAGGTCTACGCACCTTTATAAAATCAGTCGGTAAGATGCCTTGTATGGAATGGTAAATCAACTATAAAACATAAGAAACACAATCCAAAATATACAAGTATAGAAAAGTCAGACTATCAAAACAGAAGATGCAAAAGCAGACAAATTAGTCTTATATCGACTAGGCAAAATTTAACGCGCAACAAGAACTACAACGTTGCACAGCATAATATGTTGTATAAACAACAAATGTTATTAGATGTAGATATGACGCGGAACCGTATCCGTAGTGTAGTGTGCAGTGTGCTTAGATTAATCTCAAATCAACCCTCATTCCTCTGGCGACATCTTGTCGACAACTGATCATACATGGACAGACAATCAGTATAATGCTGTGAAGCATGTCGCGCTTCTATTGCCTAGTGGATACAAGATTTTAATATTAACTTTTTAGTAGACCCAGTCTGATATCGATAATTTCACAGACATCGAGTATGTAACATCTTCGCGCGAACATACTACGAGTTATGGTTAGAAGAAGAAAATATTGGCCAAGAAGTCATGATCGAAGATCTTACGGTAAGTTAAGAAAAACCATTATTATTTCAGTACACTGGGGTATTTAATATCAATCGATCTTTTTTCTTATTCTTCTTCGTCTTCTCAAGAAGACAATTAGAAGACTTTTATTCAATCAACCTGAACTGTATTTTATCTTTGTGTGACGAAATTAGCAGAATTTCGTTCCACTATTGTATTGGAAATCCACTTCAGTAAGATTTATTTTTGGTCATTTTATGTCGGGTATGTAGAATGTCATTTTTGCAGCAATCGTTCGAGGATGCTGAACTGAAGAAGAGTGATTTGGTGGAGGAAGAAGGCAAACCGGATCCACTCACACAGCTGGTTACCACATTCTGTCGGGGCGCTATGACTGAACGATCTGGGGCGCTGCAGGTAAAATTGTATTGTAAACTTTAGACCAGGGGTTCCCAACATTATCATGTCAGCTACGCACTTGCAACTAACCCACTCCCATTCCTAGCTATTATTAGCTATACTAGACGCTAAATATAACATCCTTATTATGTAATTTAATAAAACCATAATAAATAAAAATAATAAAAAAAAATATTAATTTTAACAAATCGTTCAGCAAAGAATCAAGAAAAAATAAAACCCTATCAATAAGATATCTGAGCTTGTTGGTCTCCACACAATTTTTCAAAATTTGGGGCAAGCAGTGGCACCTATTTTTTAAAGTACAGAAGGGAGGTTTTGTGGTGAACCTTTGTACTTTCCACGATTGTCCTGGGCTCCACGGCGCCCAGGTTTGGAAGCTCTGCCTTAAACAATAACAAGACACTAAACTAGATATTTACAAGGCCAGTCACATCATTATTATTAGCCCGTTAACGTTCCTTTACTGGGCACAAACTTTCGTTCCCATGGGAGTTAGGAGTCCTATAGGATGGTTTTAGAGCATAAACTCAGCACGCTACTATTGAAGTTGTTGGTGGTTGCCTTCAAGAATTATTATCACATTAAGTAGTAACCAGGACCGGTTTACCGTAATCTTCGAGGCATAAAGATGGACACCGCAAAACTTCTAACTTTGGATTGGTACTTATTATATTTAAAGAAAAACCAAATCCATCCACCACATAATACCAAATCTTTTGCCCAACACCGAAATTTTACCAAAACTCATGATCGATATTTGAATATGTTAACCACTCAACCAACTAGGCAGCTGGAGTTTGGACATACATGTTACTTCCTTTAAATTATACAGGAAGATCCACTATACATGTCGTACGCGCATATAATAGCGAAGTCTTGCGGGGAAGAAGAAGAGGAAGGCGGGGAAGAAGAAGAAGAAGGTGGAGAACCAGAAGGTGGGGAAGAAGAAGGTCGTGCGAGCATACACGTAAGCATAAACCATCTCTCTTTAAATTATTGGAAATCTTATACATTTGTTAAAATTATAATAATAAATTTGACATATTATAAAAACAAAAACAACTTTATTGTTACACGCAGAAAACTATGGACACATTTATGGTATGTATGGTACGAAAATTTAAACGTCAACAATCTTTAGGTAATTTATTGACTCGTATTTTGCCTATTTCGATAACTTTATTTATATGTTATTAAAAATTAAAAATCTTGGCTCAGTATTTAAAATAGGCTTCAAAATTGACTTGAATAGTGGAAAATTTGCTTTTGTAGATTGTCATTGTGATTAGTCGGTGCTTTGTAATATTGTAATTAACGCTACAACGATTATTATTATTTGTCTGAAAGTATTCTACCTGAAATGATGATTTCAGAAACGCTGCGATTCTTAGTTAATACGGCTTGATAAATATTTTTTTTTTTTGCTCAGTCTCGTACATCGTTCCAGAACATAGATTCATTTTATTTTTTGATACTGCTGTAATTTTGTGTACAACAATCATTAAGGTTTCGTTAACAAAACCGATCGATCGACTAATACCTACTTAGTTACAACATTAAAACTCAAAAATTTGTCACGAGGAATTTTTGCTTTAAACACATATAGTTGATTCTGTACAACATTTATTGTGTTACGAACTGGTATTACAACCTTGAGTTAAGTTGTTTTTTCTGTAATGGTGGAGTGACCTAAGGCTTATATTAATAAGTGATTAGCATTAAGGGTAGTAGTGTGGTTTTAAATATAATCTTAATTAAACCAAATCCACACAAATTATAATTGTACTATCAAATGCAACCAAAAAATCCAATTGGACTGATAGCTCAAACAAACAAAAGAATACAAAATCTTCGGCTGTTATCATTAGTATGAATGCTGTATCCTATATTAGAAGATCGATGACACAACCATTTAACAAAATTAAGGTTATAACTTATTATGCTTTAAATGTCACTCTAGGAACAAGAAATAAAGCCATTTAACAAAAATAAGATTACAAGATATAATGCTTTTAATGTAACCCCAGGAACAAGAAATGGAGAAGCAAAAGCTGTTGTTCCACCAAAAGCGACTGGCAAACCGCGGTGTAGCTGAAATGGTGTTGCTTCACATATCGGCCTCAAAGGGATTGCCAAGTGACATGGTCATGAAGACCTTGCAGCTCGGCATCTCTATATTAAGAGGCGGAAATATTGATATACAGATGGTAAGGAAATCTTTGCATTATTTTGTAACTTGGTTAATTATTAATTCAAGATTCCATAAAATCATTAATTTTAAGTTAGGAAATTATTTTAACTGCCACAAGTTGGTGGTGCAAATGATCTTTAAGAGATTTTTTTAAGTAAATTTATTTGAAATGTCGCTTGCGTGACTGCAATTATCATATTTATTGAAGCTACGTATTAGAAGAACACGAACCTATATCAAATAATCAATATTATCTAAAATCAGTTTGTATTTCTCATCATGGCACATTTTCACACTTTTCCCAAGCCTTCTCCAAAGTCTATACCAGTGCACTGCTGGACTGAAGGCCTTTCCTAGCGGAAGGGTTTGCCCATAATCACCAAGCTGGGCAAAAGGTTTGTGATCGCAGAAGTAGAACAGCGGACGCTGCCGACCCGTTCTCCGTTATGTTCTCTTTTAACCATAGTTACATTTTATATTTAAGCTTATTTTAAATGTTTCATTCTCTCCCTCAACAGGGTATGTTAAATCATCTGAAAGACAAAAAAGACGTCGGTTTCTTCACATCAATAGCCGGTCTGATGAACTCTTGTTCAGTCCTCGATTTGGACGCCTTTGAAAGGAACACCAAAGCTGAAGGTTCGTACTATTTCTACTATGATATTAAATATGTCATAATAGAAATAGCATTTGTAGCAAAATTAGCATTTTGAGAAGCTTTATATGCCTGCGTTTATGTTCAAATATTTATAAAATTCATTTAAACCTATTGCCTATTGGTAGAAGTTTAACACAATATAAATACTGCCGTACGATGAATACTTCTTCTACTTCAGGGTTGGCCTCTTTGGCCGCTATATTTCAACATCTATGTTAGCGATATAATGTGTGGTTAGTATGGGTATACTTATATATAGTATACGTTAGTATACTGTAAGTATACTTGTACTTAGATTGATAACCTAAAGTCAATTTATTTATTTCGCTTTGACAACACTTTGATTTATTCTGGTCTTGTTTCTTCAAAGACTACATTCCAAAACCGTAAGTAAGGCAAGGCAGGATAGCAAATCAAAATATCGATGTCATACTCGATGTAAATAATTCTGACTTGTTTATATTAAATTATTGTCGCCATAAAATTGCTAGAAGACTTAACTGTTATTCTTTTATATATATTTTTTAGAATTTGTATTTTGTATTAATTTTGTACAGATAAATCTTAATATGCAAAAGTTTCCAACTGTTTGCTCTTCGATCTTAATGCTAAAATAAATTAATCAACATAATGAAGCAGATTCAGGAGTCATAACTCGCCTTGCCTTACCTTTCTTATTTTAACAAGATTATATTTTTATATTATTTCCGATATGATTGTGCCGTGCTGTTACATGGACTATAATAAGCACACAATAGTGTATACACTTATTATCTACATTTCACATGGTAATTAGTTTTATTTCAATAAGACCATTGGGAGGAAAAATTAAAATTGATTTTTACTACACCTGCTTAATGCTTATATAAGCTCATGACGAAGCTATCTCAGCTTGGTCATGAGCTTATATAATATAATAAATAGTAACATTAGGTCCTCGTAGTAATGATGATCAAATTAACACTAACGGTACCTAGTCTAGTTAATGGTGTACTTATTGTATATAGTACCATATTTATTAATACATGCGCATATACAGCCCGTATATAAACCTACGTCATGTAAATTTTATTTAAATAATACTTTCTTATAGGTCTTGGAGTAGGTCTTGAAGGAGCAGCCGGTGAGAAGAACATGCACGATGCAGAATTTACATGCGCTTTGTTCCGGTTTATACAACTGACTTGTGAAGGCCACAACTTGGGTAACTTTGTCTTAAATTGGAAATTTATAAAAAATATTAATTGGTCTAAAAATCGAACTTTAAAATCGAACTTTAGTGTGCACACTTGTGCTTTAAAAGTTACTTCTTCGTCGAGAAACACCATAGATTGTTTACCTATCTGATGCTGATATCGTTAAAATGAGTCAGTTCATACAGGCCTATACTGGCGACAGTTTATGACTCTATCCAAATTTGTCCTTCAAGATTGTTATACCCAGATTTTGAGGTCAATTTGATACCTCTTGGCATTGTGGACAAATCAACGGGCATACAACAATGTGATATAGATTAACCTTTATGCGTTTAGATTTACATTATGAGGAAAACCTCTATAAATAATGCTACTGACTGTCGCAAAGTCGTAACTTAAGGTTTTATTAGTTACATTTCTATTTCAGAATGGCAAAACTATCTTCGTACCCAAGCCGGAAACACAACTACAGTAAATGTAGTCATCTGTACAGTCGATTATTTGCTGAGGCTGCAAGAATCTATCATGGACTTTTACTGGCATTATTCGAGCAAGGTACACAATAATAAAATCCTAGTCTCAGATCTGTATAAGTTAGGATAATCCCACTTCTGATTCGGGTAGAAATTTTTTTATTTGTTTGTGTGCTTTATTCTCGTTGCTCATATTATTGTGGAACGCATCACTGAATGTTCAAAAATTTGTCAAAGTATTTAACGAACGAAATGCAGAAACAATGAAAGTCCGTTAATTTAAAATATGAATGTAAGTATATATATTAATACATTTTTTAAATAATGATTACCAGGAACTCATCGATCCAGCGGGTAAAGCGAACTTCTTTAAAGCCATTGGAGTTGCATCTCAAGTATTTAATACGCTTACTGAAGTAATACAAGGGCCTTGTACACAGAATCAACAGGCGTTGGCTCATTCCAGGTATACCATATATACATTTTCCACTATAAACATGTGTTCCTTGTCTTTCATTAATTTATATATTCTAGGTATAATAGCCAGGCTTTCTTTCTTTCTACCAATCTAGCATCCGCACTTTATCGTCCTGGATGTTTGGATCCGATTCGCAACATTTATTTCTTATTCCAGATTGTGGGACGCGGTGGGCGGTTTCCTGTTCCTTTTCTCGCACATGCAGGACAAATTGTCCAAGCACTCGTCACAAGTCGACTTGCTGAAGGAACTACTCAACTTGCAGAAGGACATGATTACTATGATGCTGTCTATGCTTGAAGGAAATGTTGTCAATGGTAGGTCATTACGTCGGAAAGAATACACTCGTATATCAAATGGGACGTTTCCGTACTTTCCTTACCGATGGATTTTGGACACTAATTCTTTCTTCGTAGGTACAATCAGTAAAATATACATCTGCAGCTTTGCCCATATCTTTAAAACATTTTAAAACCTGTTTATAGGTGATACCTATGTAATCCAAAAACTGCAAATAATTCAAATCGATGCAGTAGTCTCTTAGGAAAAAGAAAACAGTAATAGATATTTACTGTCCTTAAGTAAGAACCTGCCCAGGAGTCATACAAACGTATCTAATTTATAATCTTCGATCTGGTTGAGCAATTCCGACACAAACTTATAGCAGGCATAAACAAAAATGATAAGACTTAAAGAAAGTTATATTGTTATTCCTTAAACGCACATACCTTTGAAAAGTTAGAGGTGCGAGATTCGAACTCGGCCCTCCGAAAGTGAAGACGAAATCTTACCCTACTGTCACTGACTCTAATACGTGTACAAACTGAATTCATAGACAAAGTCCTTTGTAAAGGCGTATTAACATAGGTCATCATTTATTGTCATCATCATCACTTTTACCGATTGACGTCCATTGCTGGACATAGGACTTCTGCAGGGAGTACCAAATTCTGCGGTCCTGGACCGCTTGTTTCCAGCGGTGCAGGACCGCAGAATCCGCCATCACGGCTTACCCACCGGGCGAACACCGCTTACTGAATTAATGAAACTTAATCCAAAAATATTATTTTATCATCCCCGCGATTCTGAGCAACTTCCTCTTCTCAGTAGAAACGTTTTTTTTAATCACAATTTTTTTTTATTTCTCAGGCACAATCGGTAAACAGATGGTAGACACCTTAGTAGAATCCGCATCGAACGTAGAACTGATTCTCAAATACTTCGACATGTTCCTCAAACTGAAGGACCTGACTTCAAGTGCCAGTTTCAAGGAAATTGACGCTAATAGCGACGGCTGGGTTCTGCCTAAAGACTTCAAGGAGAAGATGGAACAACAAAAGAGTTATACGCCGTAAGTTATTGTTTAACTAAATCTCTTTGTCTCCTCGTCAAAATAAAAATATTTTTATAGCTGCAGATTTAAAATTAAGCACTATTACAGAAGATGGATTCATAATTTCGCCGTTGCAGTAAAAAATATTTGTAACCTAAATATTCCTGTCTTCAGGACCTTAAAAAATTATATCGGGGACCTCATGTACTTTAAGAATGAGGTTGACGAGTAACAACTTGGTTTGTTCTCTTACTTCTTCTTCTCCTTTCTCATTAGGAAATAACTGCTTTTGTGCATGAGACACAATTATTATCAAACATCAAAATAAATTCTAGAATACGTACAAACCGCCAAGCTAAAACTGAACTGAGTTTTGAACCCGATATAATACATGTATTCTTCTGTTTTATTTTAGTGAGGAGATAGAATTCCTTCTAGCGTGCTGCGAAACGAATCACGACGGCAAACTGGACTACCTCGGCTTCTGCGACAGATTCCACGAGCCCGCCAAAGAAATTGGTTTCAATCTTGCTGTGCTGCTTACCAATCTTTCGGAGCATATGCCTAATGAACCCAGGTGAAATTTACCTCTCAACTGAAATAGTTTCAACTATGAAATAGTGTCAACTATTAAATAGTCTCAGTGTTAACACTGAAAAGTTTTCTTCTGGGAATCTCAGAATTATAAATTAAATGCAATACGCTGTTTTAAACAAATCGTGCTGTTATAATCCAGCCACTGAAAAAGCTTTCCTACCTGACAGTTGGCCATATAAAACCAAAAATGAATGAAAGATACGTCGTCCATTTAATCATGTCCTGCCAGAAATAAATTAATTTAAAGGAATTAACTATAGAAATACTGATTGAATTTTTTTTTGTTCTGTGTCTTCTGTTTCTCTGTCCTACTAATTTCAAGCTCCCATATATTGGCTCTTCTGAAGGTTCTCAATCAAGACTAAAGTATCTAATGCCGGTGGCTCTTAAAAATGCTTTGTTTAGACTTGCTCGGTTCCTGGAGACTGCGGGATCCGTGCTGAACTACTTCGAACCATTCCTGGGTCGTATCGAGATCATGGGTGGCTCCAAGAGGATCGAGCGCGTATACTTCGAGATCAAGGAGTCCAATATTGAGCAGTGGGAGAAACCGCAGATTAAGGTTAGTCTAATTTATTTTTCGGTAGCATAAATAAAATATTCAGCAGGAACACAAAATTAATAGATATAATGAATTAAAACAGCTGCAAAACAACATTACATCTTTTTGTTCTAATTGTGAAAACTTAAATGCGTGGTGAGTATATAGTGTAACACTATGCATTTCTGTTATCATGCATAGAATTAGGAACTTCGAGGTAGTTTGTTTACAAGACCAACCTAAAAATTTTGCAAATTATAGACCTCAAAGTTTAACTTATCACGACCACATTATCTCATCTTAATAACTTGATCAGACTCAACCGGGAAATAGTTTCCTTCAAGCGCCAGACTACCTGCACAAACACTTTGATTAGATGAGACGAATATTCAGACTTAGTTGTTGCGATTTGTTATAAGTCTTTAAATCTAAATATTACGTAAAATGAAATTCGTCAAGTTTGCCTTTTGTTAGTGATGCTACTCATGTCCTTTAGGTCATTAAATTATCTTACTGTCGTCGCAGGAATCCAAACGCGCGTTCTTCTACAGCATAGTAACAGAGGGAGGTGATAAAGAGAAGCTCGAAGCTTTTGTCAACTTCTGCGAGGACGCCATCTTTGAAATGACACACGCTTCTGGTCTGATGGCAGCGTCAGAAGAATCCGCTGGTGGTCCGAAGAATAGGGAGGCTTACCATGTTTATATGGGCGATGATGAAGAGGAGAGGTCAGTCATATCATATATTTTTCTTTATCCCTCCTCTTTATTTCGTCTCGAGCTACACACGTAAATGCTGGATCTTTAAAGCTTTGTTCTTTGTTAGCAAAATATGTTCATTGTATTTATATTGTAATAGTTCATTGTATTAGAAGAAGTTAGTGTTCATTGGCTGCTATGACGATGATCAGTGATAAAACAGACTGAGGTGGAGTTGCGCTAACTTGAAAAATGTATGTACAGATTTATATATAAACCCGAATTTGAAATTTTTATTAAATTCCAAATTTGAATCTAACTGGGCTAGGAATCAAACGAGAAATCCAGCTCGCAAATATGAATCAAAAACTCTCACCAATGCGTCAAATACGCGACTAATAAGTTTTCTTCATTTCCAGGGCCGGCAAGGACCCATTCCGTCGTGGCTTCCAATCTGTCAAAGACGGCATCTCCACAGCATTCTCGTCTCTATCTCCTTCTAGCATAAAGCAGAAAATCGCAGACCTACAACAGATGCCGCCTGCGGAACTCTTCATCGGCTTCTTCAAAATGTTCTTTTATCTCTTCTACTATCTAGGTTACGGTGCTGTTGTTGTTATCAGGTGAGTTCTTGTTGTTGTAGTATAACAGATAGTGGTTAAAATCTGTGTATGATACACATGGACAATTTGGTTTGTGCAACTTGTACAGGAACACAAAGCAATGACGCGACGACCGACAAAGTTAATTTTAAAA
Organism: Pararge aegeria; assembly: GCF_905163445.1. Classification (NCBI taxonomy): domain Eukaryota; kingdom Metazoa; phylum Arthropoda; class Insecta; order Lepidoptera; family Nymphalidae; genus Pararge; species Pararge aegeria. The sequence goes on along the minus strand of NC_053204.1, from coordinate 4,758,555 downwards.
TGTATGAGAATCTAGAGAAAACAACGCCGACAAGGCAATAAAAAAAAGCAAAAGCAAAGACAAGACAATTCGTCCTACTTTTCAATAAACAGCAATGAAAAGATTGTTTACATTGCGAGACAAATTATTAAAAAAATAGTGTAGAACAACGCCTGTTTATTCCCGACTGATCTTTTTGTGTAAATTTCCTTGGTCAGCCATTGTTGGGTACCACTCGAAATAATCAAAATACTATGTCTCATTTCACGCAACGTAATGGCGCACAGTCATTGGTAAATTGCATCAATTGTTTTATAATGTTACGTGAATGCATTTTTTGGTCATACACACTTTATTTTTTTTCTTTTTCTATAATTTTCTCACAATTTTCCTAGGTCTTAATCTACGGCTTCTAATGTTATAGTGTACGTTGAAAGTAAAACGAGGTAGATAAGTTGCACGTCAAAGCTTGGCTAATTAACCAACCTGGCATCAATCATGCGGCGCTAACCAAAGTGACGAGTCGTGTTGACAGTGGTCCATAAAACTAGCAAAAAAATGTTTTCTGTAACAAAAACTATTCGCACTTATTTAATGTTCATGATTTTTAGACCCATTGTAACGCATAAAAAGTACACATTTGCTAACTATATATGAGGGCAAGTAATATGTAGACTAACTTTGTACATTTATCATTACTTATTTACCAATGTTTTTAGGGATGTATCAGCGAATTTAAGCGTAATCTATCTACTTTTTTTTACCTTCAACATTTTTTTTTTAACTTTAACTCCTATATTGCTTTAAGTGTATTTTAAACTATCACTGTCTGAAGCTATGACTTTAGTCTAATTCAAATGACCACAGTTCGAAATCTGTGACAGTCTTCTTATTTTATTTACCATTTTTCACTACCACTGCACCGTAAATAATCAAATCTGTAAGCCCCGTGCTATATCAAATACCAAAGCTTTATTTCTTTTTTAGTGTATTAGAATTTAAAGATGTTGCTTAGTCGTGAATTATCTATGGCATTGAAGTCTGTACTACCACAGTATTAAGACGAGATACAGTAGTTCGACTCCTTTGATCTATTAGTAAATGCCGACATCGTCTACACAGAGAAGCCGCAGTGAATCGCCCCTCACCGTCCCGCATTTAACGCACAATTGAACTGTATAGACGGTTTCGCCAGACCTCTATATGACTTACTCTGTGATACAACTATGTGTGTACAGTGGCGTGCATAAATGGTCAGGGTAAATGTTCAGTACGAGTTATAAATACTTAAGGGTAGGCTTTTATAACGCTTACAATGCCGATCCTTAATTTTTTTACAACTAGTACTGGATTACCTCTATGCACGCCACTGTATGTATTATTTCAACATTATCAAATATCAGATCCGTGTGTAGGTAGGTGTGCTTTGTTTGGTATTAGAATTAGCAATTAGTCTGTGTTCAGATTCAGATGCGTTCCGAATTAACGCATTGTTTTAAAAATGTTCTAGTCATGTAATTTGCACTCCTTATAGAACTAGCTGTTGTCCGCGTTCTTTGTCTGCGCTTATTAGGGGTTTATATATTATATTTAGGGGTGGGAACAGTTTGTTTTTTTTGGGATAAAAAGTAGCCTGTGTTGCTTTTTCTTTTCGAGTATAACTATAGCAAAAATCCAATTGATTAGTGGATTAGTGAGAGCGTGAAGGAATGACAAACAAACAAACACACTTTCGCATTTATAATATAGTCAGTGCCGTCCACAGGGTTTTTGACCAGGTTATGCATAAAGAAGGAAGATGCCATATAAGGAAAAAACTTATGAGTTATACAAAAATTTTAGGGTAGGCAGAGCTTTTGCGCATGTATGAAGTGTACGCCACTGAATATAGTAAGGATGGTGAAAGTTGGTTAAACAACGGTATATTTGCTCTGTAAAAGGGTTCGTTGGCTGATATAACCTTAAACCCCTCTGTATATATAATAAATAGCTTTGTCTATGATACTTAAACATTACTTTATACAGGTTATAAATCTGTAATAGACATTTCTGTAATTTACGTCCCCCTTACATGAGTGTGCTAGAAAGGCAGCTGCCAGAGAGGAGTGGCGACGAATAGTCAAGCGTGCCACAACCCTTAAGTGACGACCACGACCGCTCTGACAAGAGCGAACCGACTGAGAAGAAGAATGAGAAGAAATTCTATATACTGACATTACACTGAGAAACCAAATACATGTTGCCCTGCCCTGTTTCCAAACCGATACACAATACAACGATACCGATACAACGCACGATACAGACGTTGTTCGCGCGCTGTTGCCGATGTTACATACAGAGTAGAAAAGTATAGAGTGTATCCATTTAAAATATTGAAGTTCTTAGTTTTAATGCAAACAGATATTCTATGTGATATTCTATAACGCAGGTACATCTTCGGCGTGCTCCTTGGCTTAATGCGCGGCCCGGTGACGGATGAACCGCCCCCGGAGCCGACCGAAGAGGAGAAAATCGGTCAGTTGAAGCTCTCGCTCCTACACTCGCACAGATCACTCATACAAAGTAAGGACACCTGTTATATTAAGTGTGGGGCATAAAAACCGCTTCGCCCATGCGTTCAGTCACTGGTTCTTTGAATAGGCACCAAATTCAGCCCGACCATCTGCGACTACTTCCTTTCTTACCTTCTCGCACAAACCAATCAACACCTCAATATGAATGAATGAATGAATACACTTTTATTGTACACCAAAGAAAAAAAAGTAGTTACAGAGATATAAATACATATCAAGAGAGTACAATTTGGTGGCATTATCGCTACACATTCAATATGTATTACATTAAAGCAAATAAATACAATGTGTAAATGAAAACTGTATTATTACTTTACAGGCTTTAGAGGCCATTTATTAACCGTCTCTGGGACTTATCTGTGAAAACAAAACGCTAATAATAATGAGTCAACCACTGCCATAGTTTTTACTGAAAAGAATCAGATTCCCATTTTTTTTTCTTTATTGTCGGTGGGAAAGCCTTACGTCTACTTCTGGGCTCTGTTCTTTTGGGCAGACAGAGGTTATGTGGGACTCGTTTATCCGAACTAAAAACCACCACGGCATGGACATCTCGTTGTATTTAGTAGACATCCGGGGAACTTGTTGTATACTTAAATACAGCCGTCAGCCATCACATGCAAAATCAAAATCAAGTGACTCTTGTCACTTATTTAATCTTTTATAAAGACACGCGTAGGTACTATGCGCTCATCGGTCTTTTATCTTCAATACGGTTGTCATTAGTAAACACTTAAAATGTTTTGAATTAGTTTGTATGGAAAAATAAATATGCTTATTTTGATGTACAAGGCGATTCCTTATGAAATATACTTAAGCCCCCTTCAACAGTATTACCTAATTCGGTTACACGTTGTATATTCTATTCTCTTCTGTTTTAAACGCTATAATATATCATTGAAAAGGGAGTCATGTCTAACCCTGAGAACAATCACACACGTGAAGCCAAAAGCAGTCATGAATTCATGACACAAGTCGTAACGCACTTCACCTACGGCTGCACCTTCTATTTATTGGCATACACGGCTTAACCATCGCCCCAGGCGGTTAGCTATATTGCTAAATTAAATAATTATGGATATGCGATGAAACAATTGTAATTTAGCGTTATGTGAAGTAAGCTTATCTATAAAACAGCCAAAAAAAATATATCTTGTCTGTTGTATGGGAGCGTCCATAAATATTTATTTTATTCTGTTATTTAGTTAAGTAAGTTATAACAGCAATGTTATAACTTACTTAGTTACTTCCACAGTTAAACATAAAGATCTCAGTGACTGAACGCATATTTAAGGACTACCAAACTAAATCGCCAAAGCAGGTTTAACAAAATTTTATTAATAATTGGATATAATTTTTTTTTTCAAAATTTTAATACATATTGGTTAAAAATTAACACTTTAATACTTATTTAACATAATCTGCTTTTGGATTAACAGGTAAGGTGTAATTTACATTTCGCACTACACGTACAGAACAATTCTATTCTACTAGCGGACCCGGCAGGCTAGGCGTGCGGCAGCGCCATCTACCGGATCCATGTGCCTTTTCAAACCATCTAAAAACTAATTGAAATATACACACAAAATTTCATGAAAATCGGTCCAGCAATTTAAGGGGAGTAACATTTCAAACAAACGTACACAAGAATTATAATATTAAGTTGAAAAAAAGGAAGTATACTTTTTTTTACACCAAGAAACACATAACAACAACTCCTACTAAAATAATTAGTTTGTTGCATATAAATCTCTACAGTAAATTAACAGTTCTAAAAGTAGTGCTGTGCTATCCTTTTCAAAATGTTTGCTGTGGAGAAGGATAACTCTATTTTTAACTCTGTCAATGGTACCAATTCTGTTTTATACAAAGCACAAAAAAAAATTACAGGTCTAAAAGGAATTCTATGTTTTTTTAAATAGTATGCTGTGGTAAATAATAGCACTATTTTTAAAACTGTCACTGGTGCTAATTCTATATTATATACCAATATTGAAATTTAACTAAATTGACAGTTCTAAACGTAGTGCTATCCTTTTCAAAACGTTTGCCGTAGACAAGAATGGCACGATTTTTAACCCTGCCATTAGTGCCATTACCGTTGTACGTAAGTCTCCAAAGTAAACTAAATTGACAGAACTAAAAGTAATGCCATACTAGTTATTTGCTCTGCAAAAGCTAAAAAAAAAAATTAAAAAATTTAAACATGTCAATTATTTAATTATGTTTAGAAGTGTATGCAGGGACACCAAAATTGGCACAATTAATTTGTTGGCCTTTAAAATAAGCCACAATAACGTAAGTTTAATTGTAAAAATAAATAAACGTACTTTTTAGGTAGGTATAAAATACTTACCAAAAAAAAACACTTTATTATTAAGACAATTTTGTTGTTTGTTTGTTAAGTTTTGTGTTTATTAAGTTTATAGACCTACTATTGATTCATGTTTTGATATTAAGTTCTGAGAAATAAGTGATGTGTTTTAACAGTGCACTTTATAAGTACATTACATTACAGTTTTAAAATATGTATCCTGTTCATGCCATAGTTCGCGGTAGAATATATCCTAAATACAGTTATAACTAGTTAGGAGTCAGATACTCACCCACATCATGGCCAAATTAGGACTTTTTACCTGAATCTATTCAAATATTTGTGGGTCATAGTAAACCTTGTTTTTTATACATATATATATAAATAAATAAATAAAATAAAAATAAACTCAGAAAGCAGGGTCGCTGCCCACTGCGCCAGTCGCCCGTTAAAATCGTAATATGGTTAGCATTCCAAATACAATATAAGAGGTTAAAAGTAGATAGAGGCTGATCATTTATTAAGCTACATGAGACTGCAATTACATCGGCAAACAGGTCCTTTAGATCGCAGCACATCATTGCAATAGTGGCTGGCTGGCTGAAACAAGGACGGTAGTAGTACTTCCCCGGACAATCTGTCACAAAAAGTTTTAAGTTTGCTTAAAAATATTTCAACTTCCCAGGTCCTGTACGACATCTGCCAGCGTTACCAGCTGCTGACGATACAGGACAAATGCAGGTGTCTGCATTCGGACTGGATATCACTAAAGAAGACAATGGCCAGTACGTTTTCTTTTAATATATTACAAGTTAGCCCTTGGCAATCTCACCTGGTAAGTTCGATGCAGACTTAGTTCTTAATTTCAACAATCATCTAATATACAGAAGGTTGTATTACGTATTGGGCTTTAATACAATATTATGTTATCTGCCCCGAACACGCCTGCCCCGCGCGATTAATGCACATGGCTGCATGCCGGACTGACGAAGATCACATCTTTTTTGTAACACATTCCTCTAACCGGTTTCTACGCGGTTTCAAACCAGTAAATCGCCTGGTGGCATATCCTTGTCGCTGGGGTGACGGCCAGTGCAGAAGCTGATAGGCTAGATCCGCGTAAATTCAGAAATATTAAATTCAGAAACATAAATTTCTCCTACAAGATTATTGAACCCAGAACCTCCTTAATATAATATCGCAGATACTTTAAATCGATAGCCCTGAAATAAAGCAATTGGAAAACTCCTGGTTTAGACAAGGTCCAATAAAAGCAACAGTCAAACGTTGTGTGTCATACTTGCACACACCCAATCACGACGCTTCTTCTAGCTCAAACATACCTTGTGATTGGTCGTTAATTGCACAGCACCTTAGATGTGAGCTGAACGCAATATTAACGCTCACAAGAAAATAACCCCGTTAATACAAAACACGTATTATGTAAGATACATTTTTGGGACTAAAATAAAAAAAATGGTTCTACACGTCAGAGCTGGACTGCTGGAGTTGGGATTAACAAACCCAAGAGCTGGCGTTTGTTAATCCCAACGGTAAAAGTGTAATAATTCAAATAGGCAACAGGCATACGGCTTAGGTTGGTTGTTACGTTATATTTGTTTATGTGTAGCCCTTAGAGGGCTAAAGAAAAGGCAGACGTTAGGCAAATAGTTATATAATACATTAAATACCATAATAACAAACTACATTCAAAAGAAGCCCGGATTTACTGAACAATATACACTTTCGTGTATAATTTTCGTTAAAAATAACCAAATCTTAAAAACGGTGTAACTACGCAGCGGCATTTAGTTGGTAAACAGATTATCAAGGACAACGTTAAACCATAAAAGTCTCCGACGGAAAATGGATAACCTTGATTTAATTTATTTATTTATTTATTCATAAGACACACCAGCAATTAATTGTAACTACATTCATAAAAAAAAATGTATGTTAGAATTACAAATTCTGTCTAGTGTCATTACAATAATCAATTATAGGTGTATACAGCATTATCGTTGTTAACTCCGGTCACAGTTAAAAAAAAAAAAACAACTAAAATTATTAAAAATAATAATGTAATTATTTTAGGTATTTAGTATTTTTTTATCTCTCCAGGATACAGGTAAAACCGCACGAATCACCGAGCACTTCCACTCCATCATCAGGCGAAGAAGCGGAAGCTTCTCCGGACGAGAGCACGGAACATTCTGAAGAACAGCAACCGCCTTCTTTAATAGACCTTTTGGGGTAAGACATTTAATAATATGCAGGAGTACGTCTAGGAAACGGTGATAGCCCAATGAGTAGGAGCTCGACTTCACTTTTTGGGGGCAGAGTTCGAATCCCAGAACCCTAAAATTTCTATGTTATGTGCATTTTAAGTAATTAAAATATCATTTGCTTCAACGGTGAAGGAAAACATCGTGAGGAACCTGCATGCATGAGAGTTCTCCATGATGTTCTCAAAGGCGTGTGGAGTCCACCAATCCGCACTGGGCCAGTGGGTGGGCTATGCCCTTAACCCCTTCTCATTGTGGGAGGAGACCCGTGCCCTGTAGTGGGCCGGCAATGGGTCAATATGTTGAATTATTTTGGGTTCATATTAATGTACTTATTTGTGTGGATCATTTTTTATGTGACGTGGTAAATATTATTGATGTTTTAAAGTATCCTACCGAAGCTTGGGCTCGCACAGCTTATCAAAAAATTTAATGAACATTAATTGTATGTATTGTTTTATTACAGAGGTGAGCAAGCAAAGAAACAGGCTCAAGAACGCATGGAAGCTCAGGCTATACAACAAGCCGCTATGTCCTCTATCGAAGCTGAAAGCAAAAAGGTTTGCTACAATTGATATCTATCTCCTTAAGTTTTAACGATGCAAGATTTTATTAAAGCTGTTTCTGTGAAAGTTCTCATTTATATAGGAAGTTATCAGCTATCCCCAACGGATTGGGCTGATATTTTAAACACACGTTTGGTGTAGATGACAGTTCATAGTATAAAAGTGAAATCATTGTAATTCCCAATTATTTTTATGCATCCCCATGATTAGGTTGGACAGCCGATTGGCGCAGTTTGTAGCGATCATTCTTTCTGAGGCCGTGGGTTCGATTCACACAAATGGAAAATATTTGTGTGATGAACATGAAATTTTTGAAGATTTGTGTGATGTGTGATATTCATAAAAAAATATTCATCAGTTATCTTAGTACCCATAACACAAGCTACGCTTACTTTGGGGCTAGATGGCGATGTGTGTATGGTAGAAATATATGTATTTATTTTATAACGTAGGTACACTAAAATTAGTAGCAGTCAATTAGTAGTAGTGTAGCGAGGGTTTTAGGGGCGCCCAAAACTAAGGCAACTTTAACCCTGAGTACTCTAATTTCCATACCTCGCAAGAAAAAACAATCAAGTTTTGGAATTTCGGGCGCCACTATAAATTCCAAGCAAACGAGGGATTTTATTTATTTATTCCGATCCCCGGGCGTCTAAGAAAGCCAACATGCCATGGTTGTTATTAGTTTGTGTATACCCCATTTCGAGGGGGAGAGTCCCACATAATCTCCGTCCTGGCCAAGGGGTCGGAGGAAGCCTCAGAGCTTTTCCACCACGCCAAAAAAAGGGTAACAAATGTTAAGGTTTATAATTTTTTTTGTTATTTACAGGCAGTCCAAGGCCCCGCCCCATCAGCGTTATCACAAGTGGATCTATCGCAATACACGCGCCGTGCCGTGTCCTTCCTCGCTAGGAACTTCTACAACTTGAAGTATGTGGCGTTGGTACTCGCTTTCTGCATCAACTTTGTGCTTCTGTTTTATAAGGTAAGTCCTATTGGTTATTACGGTTTTAAACAAGTCCAGTGGGAACCTTTTGTTTTCAAGGATAAAAAGCCAAATTCAAATTCAAATTCAAAATTTCTTTATTCATTTAGGCCTATCACAGGCACTTATGAAGCGTTCATACATATTTGTTTACATAATTGTAACGGGATGGTGATAACTTCGTTCGCCAACTTAAATCTAAAGCTACGAGGATTCCAAACGCGCCCTGGTCTAAGAAGAGCCCACAACAAACTTAGCCGGGTAAATTTATTTTTTTGTTATCACCATCTTCCAGTTAATTTATATTATGCTATATTAGTATATTTAAAAAAAAAAAAAATTTAGTGTACCTACGTTATAAAATGTAGGTACACTAAAATTAGTAACAGTAAATTAATATTAGTGTAGCGAGGGTTTTAGGGGCGCCCAAAACTAAGGCAAATTTAACCCTGATTACTCTTATTTCCATACCTCGCAAGGAAAAACAATCAAGTTTTGGAATTTCGGGCGCCACGATAAATCCCAAGCAAATGAGGGATTTTAGAGTAACTCCCGAGCGTAGCAAGGATGTTGCATCTAGAATCCTAAGTGTAGCGTTTTAGCGTAGGTTTTAGGGGCGCCCAAAACTATGGCAACTGTAACCCTGAGTTGAATACTTTTCACACCACCCTTTGAGGGATTTTTTTACAATTACTCAATATACTCTATGGTTAGCGGTTCACAGGCTCTGGCGAGTGACAGGGACGCCATCATACATTAGAGCGAGATATCAATATTAGAATGAACAGATTTTATTCATGTACGCCGTGCATGACGTTCCTTATTCAAATCATAAAAGTCCCTAGGGACTCCAGTACAACATTGCTTACCCGCTAAGCTTACAACTCGATGAATTAAACAGGGTTAAAGTTTCATTTATCGAGCAGACTTAGCTGCATCAAACGCGGTTAAAAAGATACGTAGTATTCCAGATATAGAAACTGCCAGGCTTGTGTATTTAAGTTACTTTCGCAGCATTATTACATTTGGACAATTTTAGTTTATAATTTCGTAAATAACATAATTGTTATTGTTGTAGCTATGGCTTTTTTCTGAATTAAACGTTATTATTACGTTAAGTCCTACGGCATATTATTATGGGGTAATGCTGTAATATTGATTCTAGGCTGTTCGAGCAATATATAAAATGGGCCCACGAGAGTATTTAAGAGATAAATTAAAAAAAACTAAAGTTATGACGGTGCATAATCAATACATATTTGAAAATTACCTTTATTAACCCTTCTAGCTTTAGTTTTCAGTTAACGAATCCAGTTATCACCACTAACATTAGTGTAACATGATGTATGAACGCTGCATAAGTGCCTGTGATAAGGTCTACATGAATAAAACATTTTTGAATTTGAATTTAAAAGATGAATTGACTAATGACTAACTTGGGTTTTCAATACCAGGCTATGTAATAAGATATATATGTATTGTATATATATATTAACTTATTTGTCCTTCAGGTGTCAACATTAGAAGTGGAAAAAAGCGAAGGATCAGGAATTGGAGACATAATCAGCGGATCTGGATCAGGCCAGGGCTCTGGCAGTGGTGATGGTAAGTCGTCCAGCCTAATATACCATGACAAGTGTCGCCCGCGTTCTTCGTCCGCGTTTAGTACGGTTACTGTACAAATCCTGCGGGAACCGTTGCTATTCTTGGGATAAACGTAGCCTATTTTACACTGTCCATTCAACTAACTCTATGCCAAAAATCAAGTCGATCGTTTGCTTAGTTAAAGCGTGAAGGAACGACAACCAAACATGTTTGTTTGGCTGTCGTTCCGCGAGTACCCTCATGGCTAGCATAGACAGAAGATATAAATGATATCCCTCTATCAGTGGCGTGCATTTGGTTTCTTACCAGGGTATGCATACAGCAGGAAAATAGCATAAAACGGCAAAAATCCTCCTGCTATACGAGTTATATATCAATTTTAGGGTATGCATAGCTTTTGTGCATGTATGAAGTGCACGCCACTGCCCTCTATTACTATATTATCCCAAATTATATCCTCTGATGAGGCCTGCCAAAGCACGGCAAGTGGCTACCGCGAATAGGAGTTTACCCCCGTTTATAAACGGGCTAAGGCCGTTGTCCACCACGCTGGCCCAGTGCGGATTGATGGACTTCACACACCTTTGAGAACATTATGGAGAACTCTCTGGTCTGCGGGTTTCCTCACGATGTTTTCTTCACCGTTAAACCTTGTGACATTTTGATTGCTTGAAACGCGCATATGTTGGAAAAGTTAGAGTTGCGAGATGGGAACTTGGCCCTCCGAAAGTGCAATCGAAGCCCTACCTACTGGGCTATCGGCTATCACCGCTTCGCACCACTGACACTTTTTTTTTTATTCCACTGACTTTTAGAAGAAGAAGAAGAAGAAAAAGTCTTTATTGCACATACAAATATAAAATCAGGTTAACAAAAAAATAAAAAATGAAAACTATACATATGCACAAAGGCAGTCTTATCGCTTGAAGCGATCTCCTCCAGACCACCTTTGGTTGAAGAAACATATAAGAGAAAACGGGATAGTGCAATGATTAAATTGTGCTAATTATAAACATTACATACTAATACTACATATATATAGTAAAACATATATATTTATATATTTGTATATAAATATCAATATATATATATATATATATCAATATAGTTTTATAGGGCTTTTAGTTAGCCCTTGACTGCAATCTCACCTGGTGATGCAGTCTAAGATGGAAGCGGGCTAGGAGTATAGTAGTCATACCCCTAATCAGTTTCTATGCGAAATCGCACCGGAATACTAAATAGATTAGCGGCACGACTTTGTCGGTAGGGTGGTAACTAGCCACGGCCAAAGCCACCACCAGACCAGAGAAAATTCAGAAAATATAAATTCCCAAATTGCACCTGCTGGGAATCGAATCCGGGACCTCCTACTTAAATTCATAGCGCTCACCGTTGCACCATGGAGGTCGACAAAACACTTATGCTATTCGGATTACCACACGTGTACCAATGCTCTGGGAGAAAAATGTCTCGCGTCCTAGCATTCATAAGAAGAGTATCTCATAAGCAGTGGCGTGCATAGAGGGTATGCAAATATCCAGTAAAATAAAAAAAATTAAAATAAAAATTAAAGACAAAAAAATAAAAATAAAAATTAAAAAATCCTTTTAATTATTGCTAACAATACAAAGATTTAATTGCAATACATATTAAGATTTTAAGTGAAAACTTAAAATACAAAAAAAAAAAACAATTGAAAAAGTAAAGAGAAAGTTGATGGTCACTGTTTCTGCAACAGGTGGCAGTGGTGAGAGTGAAGAGGACGACCCTCTAGAAGTGGTGCTGATAGACGAAGACTTCTTCTATATGGAGCACGTGATAAATTTGGCCGCTGTATTACACTCTATAGTATCACTCGCTATTCTCGTTGGTTATTATCATCTTAAGGTGAGTTCATCTTCTTTCCGACGGGCGATTGGCGCAGTGACCAAGGCTGTGGGTTTGATGCCCACAACTGAAAAAAATGGTTGTGTGATGGACATGAATGTTTTTCAGTGTTTGGGTGTTCATCTGTATATTAAAAGTATTAATCTTTATATATATATATTTCTTGTGTGCGCGTGTATGTCACTGAACTCCTCCTAGACGGCTGGACCGATTTGAATTAATTTTTTGGTATACCTTTGTGTAGCGCCCTGGATGGTATAGATTCACAAGTTAGCCCGACAGATGGCGCTGGGGTACGCTAGTATTTATGTATATATATCATAAAAATATTCTTGAGACATCTTAGAACTCATAACAAAAGCTGCGCTTACTTTGGGGCTAGATGGCGATGTGTGTATTGGTTGTAGTATAAAAATGTATAGTATAATAACTTTTGAAACTACAAGCCTACCTATTTGTCGAGAATCTACCGCCGGTTTAGAAGGCAGATTCTACCGAGTAGAAAACTGCAAGAAACTCAGCAGTAGCTCTTTCATATCATCGGCCTTTTACAATCATTATTCTCCCTCTGAGATTTGAAGCGGTGGGTTTCCAAGCGATTTTATACCTACATAAATACTTAAAATAGAAAAATATTCATGCTCAACATAGAAAATTTTCCAGTTGTGGGAATCAAACCTCAGTCTTAGAAAGCAGGTTAGCTGACCACTGCGCGAATCTGAATCGCATATAATAGGCCTACATGAAATAAATGAATTTTGAATTTAGTCAGTTGACATGCAAGATTACCTTTGGGATATTCTTTCAGGTACCGTTAGCTATATTCAAGCGCGAGAAAGAGATAGCGCGTAAGCTGGAATTCGATGGTCTGTACATTGCGGAACAGCCCGAAGACGACGACCTGAAGAGTCATTGGGACAAACTTGTTATATCTGCCAAGTAAGTCCAAAGAACTACCATTTCGACAGCAAGTTGGCGCAGTGGGCAGCGACTTTGCTTTCTGCGTCCAAGGCCGTGGGTTCGATTCCCACAACTGGAGATGTTTGTGTGATGAACATGAATGTTTTTCAGTGTCTGGGTGTTCATCTGTATATTATACGTATTTATGTGTATTAAATTCATATAAATATTCATCAGCGATCTGATCCATAACACAAGCTACGCTTACTTTGGGGCTAGATGGCGATGTGTGTATTGTCGTAACATATTTATTTATTTATTTATTTATTGCTTATAAACACTCTTTACAGATCGTTCCCGGTGAACTACTGGGATAAGTTCATAAAGAAGAAAGTCCGCGTGAAGTATTCAGAGACATATGACTTCGATTCAATATCCAACATGCTCGGGATGGAGAAGACGTCCTTCTCGGCTCAAGAAGAGGAAGGCAGCAAAGGATTCTGGCATTAGTGAGTTCATTTTTCCTTCTAGCCTTTTGTATCCTACAACTATAAGTGTCTGCATTTTTTTGTTTTCTCGCATGCATGGAGAAAGATGATTCGAAGATATTTAAATGGCTTGCCAAATGGCATGCAATAATTTTATTTTATTTATTTTCATTTGGTTACTATGACCCACCCACACTTTTACATAACAGAATTATTAATAACTAAACTAAATAAAAAAACTTACATAAAATATTAATAGGCAATATACAAAAAGTTACAAAAGAATTTCTGCGTCCAGGCTGCCTTACGTGGAGTTTAATATACAGCTTGTAATAATGTCTAAACTTTGTCTGTTATGTAACCGGTTTCTGATGGAAGATGAAACACACATATTCCAAACACTAGCAATGAATATAAGAAGAAAGAAAGATGCAAACTACTTGGTGCGAGTTTTTGGTATATTGATAAAATAGGGATTGAAACCTGCTCGGTTCAAAGTTAAAGTCAAAAATATCTTTATTCAAGTAGGCCCATAGGTGGCACTTTTGATGCGTACATAAGAATTACACGGTAGTGAGATGATGGCGATAACCACATTCGTAAAATTAAAAACTAAAGCTACGAGGGTTCCAAACGCGTCCTAATCTAAGAAGAAGCCTACAACAAACTTAGCCGGGTGTTTTTTTTTTGTAATCACCATCTCACAATGTCATTTAAAATTATTAGAAGAGCAACCTGGTTAGAGCAATAATTTACACCCAAGCTTTTTTATCGATTACGTAGTCCTTTATACTATAATAAGACTTTTCTATAAGCTTACGTTTAATACAAACTTTGAACTTTTTAAGAGACATCTCCAAGATGCTGTTCTGTTCTTGCTGTGTTATAGTAAATTGCTGAAGGGGTAAAGAGATCGAATAGTTTCCCTATATTATCTGTAAAACACCGACAAATATTATATTAATCAAGACTGCTTCAGCCATAATTCCTGAACCATCCACAACCTTCTTAGTCAGCTTCGTAACTTGCCACCAGGTAAGATTGCAGTCAAGGGCAAACTTTTAGTGGAATCAAAAATTTTTTTTTTTTTAGCATCATAAACATCGACTGGCGCTACCAAGTCTGGAAAGCAGGAGTGACGATAACCGACAACTCTTTCCTCTACTCTCTATGGTATTTCTCCTTCTCTGTGATGGGCAACTTCAACAACTTCTTCTTCGCCGCCCATTTGCTGGACGTTGCTGTTGGTTTCAAGACCCTGAGGACCATCTTGCAGTCTGTCACGCATAATGGAAAGCAGGTAAGATCTTGAGATGTTACAGAACAAAGTCAAAAGTCAAAGTAATATTTCTTAATTCAAATAGGCTCATAGATTGCACTTATGATGCGATACATTTAAAATATGACTTATAAAAGAGTTGATGGCGATAACTAAATTCGTCAATTTCAAACTAAAGCTATGAGGGTTCCAAACGCGCCCGGTCTAAGAAGCCCATAACAAACTTAGCCGGTTGTTTTTTTTTGTTATCACTATGAACTTCTCGTTCAAGTGGTGAACTTAGTCGTGTTTGAAGAAAAAAAGAAAGTATACTTTATTGTACACACAGAAACACATACAATAATTCATAAAAAAGACATATAAAAGTTGTACACATGGCGGCCTTATCACCAAAAATTCCACTGCACACACCTGCAGAAGATATGATGAGCGACAAATATGACGTGGCGTGACGTGACATGACGTGATATACATAGTATAAATGCATAAAAGATCATTATGTAAAATATTTGTTAGGTTAGGTTATTTGTTACCTCCTGAGTTTCCCTTTTTTATGCAACGATGGCGATGCCAAGTTGCTGCCTAAAGGAACGTCTTTTATGGTCTGTTGTCACACTTTCATTTTATGTGTCATATTTATTTTTCCTCCACAGCTCGTACTGACAGTGATGCTGCTGACAATCATCGTGTACATCTACACGGTGATAGCGTTCAACTTCTTCCGCAAGTTCTACGTACAGGAGGAGGATGATGAAGTCAATAGGAACTGTCATGATATGCTTACGGTGAGTTATGTTACGATGAACACAAGTAGGGTTGGTTGCCAGGCCGGACAAATCAGGTCATTATTGAGGATTTTGTGTCTCAGTTTGAATAGCTACGACAAAGAATAAGATTGTAAAATCAAGCCCTTTTGTTTATTACCAGTCATAGTCGACTCAGCCGCGCTCGTCATCGTTTGCGAATTGTAAATAGTTAGACTAAAAGCCGGACCCGTTTATTTTAGCCGGACGCGCAATCAAAAAGCCTTACTAAGTCCAACTTTATTCGGACTAAGCACAAGGGAATAACGTTGACAGTCAAGTGAAATGACTTAAAGCCTACAGATTAAACAAGAGTTCTGTTTCACCCTCATCTGCAAATGTTATGTATGAAAATAAAATCCAAAATTTAATCAAGAATCACTTCTTAAACTTAAGAACTTGAATTTGTGGGTGACACCTTTTCCAAACTTCTCTATCCTTTACCTCTTCATAAATCCCACTCCAACATTTTGTTTTATTTGTCCCACAAAAGTCAGTCTCCGAAGTCCTCGACCCCACTTTCCACCTACTTTTCCCTCAATTAGATTTGTGGTAAATTCATCATATCTTAATATTTTCCCTCTACAGAATAACCATACATACGTCATAATGTACAACTACCCACTTTAAAAAAGATTGGTATTATCATTTTGGAAATATCGTGTTCAAAATGGACAATTGCGTGGTTCTCCTTCAAAATTCCTTTTTACGCAAGTGTATAGAACTCATTGGAATCATCCGATTTGTTGGCAGTGCTTCGTGTTCAACCTGTACAAAGGAGTGAGAGCTGGTGGTGGTATTGGTGACGAGCTGGAACCTCCGGACGGCGATGACTCTGAGGTGTACCGCATCATCTTCGACATCTCCTTCTTCTTCTTCGTTATCGTCATCCTGCTGGCTATTTTACAGGGTAAGGCGCTTCTTCTTTCCTTTGTCATCATTATCATCATCGTCATCATCGTCATTTCACTGCTTGAAATATGTCTTTTCAAAGAGTGCCATAACTCCTACCACCCTTAATTGCTGACGAAATGGCATCCTAATGCAACTTATTTTTACGACAATTCACACATCGCCATCTAACCCCAAAGTAAGCGTAGCTTGTGTTATAGGCACTAAGATAACTGATGAATATTTTTATGAATAATATACATTAATATATATGATATACAGATAAACACCCAGACACTGAAAAACGTTCATGTTCATCACTCAAACATTTTACAGTTGTGGGAATAGAGCCCACGGCCTTGGACTCAGAAAGCAGGTTCGCTACACGCTGACTTGATTTGGACGAGTGATTCTTAGAGGATACACGTGCCCTGTAGAGGGCTGGTAATTGGTTCATACTGATGAAGATATATTGCCAAGGAAAACACATACAATAAGGTTACGTTTGGTTGCAGGTTTGATCATCGACGCGTTCGGTGAACTCCGTGATCAACTGGAGTCTGTGAAAGAGGACATGGAGTCCAACTGCTTCATATGCGGCATCAATAAAGACTACTTTGATAAAGTGAGCTATTATATTCTACATATCCATCATTAGGTAGTAGTTGTAGATCGTTGATCCGTGATCCTTCTCGGAGACGACCGAGGCGGGCGGATGGCAATCATCGCCCAATTCCGTCTGATCAATAGTCCCAGATGAAGGTACATCGGGTCTTGTCGGCCAGGATGGGGCTCTTGCCGTTTAACATCAATTTACACGACCCGGGTAGGACAGCAGTTTGCCGTAGCCATAGCGAGGCAAATGAGGTCGGGGGAATATTTTCTCCCGGGACGAGCTCTGCATGCGCTGTACGAGGGAGGCACCGGTGCGTTCTTAGGAGATCCCGGAGCCTCCCAATTATGTGCCGAGGATGGCCACCGAGGGGGTTTTAGTGGGTATAAATCTCAAGAAAGGCAATTTCTAAGACGTGTTCTATGCCCTATAAAGTGTTGCACTTTTGAAACGTCAAGCCTGTCCGTTTGTAGTGACTCTACCACCGGTTCGAAAGGCCGATTACACCAAGAAGAAGCCGAGAAGCTCAGCAGTTGTTCTTTTTCAACATCAACTATTTACATTTTACATTTTAACATTATTTTTTCTATCTTTTGAGAGATGAAAGCGGGGCTGGATGCTTCCAAGCAACATTGTCAAAATTCAAAAGTTCAATTCAAAATTCATTTATTTCAAGTAGGCCTAATATAAGCACTTTTGAAACGTCAAGGCTGTCTGTTTGTAGTGAATCTACTACCGGTTCGAAAGGCAGATTCTACCGAGACAAAGCGGGCAAGAAATATTTTAACATTAATTATTCTATCTTGTGAGAGCGGGTATGCTTCCATTTTCCAAGCAACCTTGTCAATAAGAAATTCATAAATTGTATAGGAACCTCGCTGCAAATAAAATAAATGTGATAAGACGATACTTACTTAAGAGTTGACTAAAACGTATTCCAGGTTCCACACGGGTTTGACACTCACGTACAGAGGGAGCATAACCTCGCGAACTACATGTTCTTCCTTATGCATCTGATCAACAAACCAGACACTGAATACACAGGTAAGATATACTAATTTATATACTACGATAATACACACATCGACGTCTAGCCCAAAATTAAGCGTAGCTTGTATTATGTGCAAAAAGGTGGCTGATGAATATTTTTATGAATAATGTACATAATTACTTAAAATATACATATAAACACGCAGACACTGAAAAACATTATTCATGACACAAACATTTTTCCAGTTGTGGGAATCGAACCATCGGCCTTGGACTCCGAATTCCGAAAGCAGGGTAAAAAAAAACAATTCTTCTGGAATACTAAATATATTTTCCGTTTTGGTAAAACGTATAAAATAAGATATTCATTTTTACATGTTTCATTTGGTGAGACGAGAAAATCATACTTATATAAATGACTGGGACTCGCGCCCTTAAAGTCTAATTTTACTTTTTTTTCATTCCACTAAAAGTTAGGTTTTGCCAGTTATATTAATCCCGTACCTAATCGGTTACGATACGACATCATACCGATCGCTATATCGCTTAACGTGCGTCTTTTTCGTTTTTCTATTTAAACTTTTCGTATGACCAAAAACTATATATCCTTGCTTGTTTGTCCCTTATTAACTTCTATTGATTTTTTTTTTAACATGCTTTTCTATGTTCTTATGATTAATAATCAAAGGACCAAGTTTGTTAAAATTTTAACTTAGTAACAGCCCAGGTCCCATGTCATAGATTTTAGGTAATTATTAAAATTTTATCTTTCTGTTAAAATACTTCAGTGGCGTGCATATAGGGTATGTGCCACTATATACACACACTATATACACAGAGGATATAAAATGAAGAAAATCTCCATAAGGAGTTATAAAAAATTTAAGGGTAGGCATTGTCAGTTATAAAACGCCTACCCTTAAGTATATATAATTCGTACTGGAGATTTTCTTCATTTTATATCATACGCATACCTACCCTATACATACCCTCTATGCACGCCATTGATGTTCTTGTAAGAAAGTGAATAAATTAATACTTAATTTCCAGGTCAAGAGACATTCGTATGGAAGATGTACACTCAAAGGTGCTGGGACTTCTTCCCCGTCGGTGACTGCTTCAGAAAGCAATACGAAGACGGGATGGGAGAGTAGAATTGGATATTGGATAATTTCTAATTATTAGCCAATTCTTCTCTTTCCGCTGCTATCTCTTACTTTTCCATAAAGAGTGAAAAGGATGGCGATAGTTGGCAACAAAATAAACACACTTTGTGTATTTAAAAATGTTATTCAAGAATAAAATATCCAATAATATTGTTGCTCAAACTTCCACAGATTAAAACGATTGAAATGAAAACGGTCACTAAAGTAAAATCCCTTTTCATAGACAAACTCTAACTTTTTTAAATATTTAGATTATGTAAAGGAATTGAAATTTGTCGTTCGAAAATCAATTAAGCTTCAGTCAAAAATAAGCTGATTATTTTTCTATATTATTGTAGTATCTAGAGAATAAATAACAATCGCTACTTTAAAGATCAATTAAAAATAACAAATTAAATCTATCGCTTCCCAAAATACAATGGAAATATTGTTAGGAGTAATGAATAATTAATTAAGGGGCCTTTCCAAGTAAAGTTTTCTATTTAAACTTTTTCGATATAGTTTATGTAAGATAATTTAAAAGTGTTATGAATAAAATAAAAATCTTTAATTTATTGATTATCGTGTTGTTTCATTTTAGACACCTTCGCACGTATTTCATTAATAATGTGTCCTGTTTACCATATCAACCGATGCACTGGACGTGCACTGCTGACATGTGTTATATAAAGTGCACAATTCCACGGTGTTTCCAAACTCCATGATATATTTTCGTCCTAAATCTCTCGGTGTCGGAAGACCAGTCTTCCAACAGAGCGTGTTCTTTTTCCACAGTCTCTGCGTCTTAAAAGTCTTCGATTGGTGCGTGTGCCAGAGAAGCTGCGAAGCGTGGTTCTAGCCACGGACCAAGAACACTGAACTCGCTAAATTACCAAAAAAGTCATCAAATCAAAACAGAAATTAGTTCCCTTGACCAACCAAAGCTACATAGCTCAAGGAGTCGCTAAGGCGAAGTGGCAATGGGCGGGTCACCTAGCTTGGAAAACCAATGGATGTTTGGGTCCCAAACTCCTGCACTGTAAGCCCAGGCTAGGTTGACAGACGACATACCAATGAATTGTCATATAAAAATGTTTAAAGGCAGCACAAAACCAACGTAACTTTGTGGCATACATATTTACAACCAATAAGAAAACACGCTGGTTCAATCGAGAGCTCTGATTGGTCAGAAGTAGGACGCAAAACTGATTACCCATTTTTTGGCATTGCTTTTACGCTATTACCAAAAAAATCATAAACAAGCTGGTTTAAGAAAGCACGGTGATTGGTCAAAAGTAGGACGCGAAATTGCACGCCACCACGGACGCTCGCTGGACGCATTATTTTTTATATAATAATAATAATAATCAGTTATTCGGGTTAAAAATAATGGATTCAATATTTACATGAAACAATGGATACAGTTACATGAATATGGATTGTTTAGGCAAAGAATGGACACTCCCCGCCCGCGACTCCTTCCGTAAGCCAGCTCGGCTTTGCTTGCGCACCGGTACTATCAATGAGTATACAAACAAGTTTTCTCACTCATTACCGTGAAAAGTAGGTGTCATTCGACATAAATAAATAAAAACCAGTTTTTTAGCAATATAACATTTATTACTTAATCGATATTTACAACTTTGAGTTTATCTAATTTGTCACTTATCGAATATCGATTAGAAACTTAGGTTTACATAATCTATTCCATCAGTCTTATGCACTAAGATCCTATCCAAGCTTTGCTCGGATGGTTTAGGCTCCTTCACATTATAAGTTCTTTTTTTTTTTTTGTGGACTGTGTACCTTTTACTGTTAACCATACAACGGAACGAAAAACCAAAAGGGGTGGGGAAAATGGAAGGGCTGCCTGGAGAACGTAACGAAGCTAAAAGGGCTTAAATGTCGTTTATTTCATATACTGACCAACTTCAAGAGTGGTCTTTACATTCATCGGATTTCAGGATGAGCCACAAGTAATAAATAATATTCTTTACACTAAAATAAACGGGCAATTGCTTATAAGGTCTGATAATGTAAAGGAACCCTAAGGGAGAACGCAAGATAATCGTTACGTGTGCTGTCTCCCTTAAATACATAGCCAATATAAATACTAAAGCAATTTTATAGTTTAGTTTTTTTTAATTTGTTTGCTGTGGAATTCGGTCCAATACAATTTTTTCTTCATAAGCACTATTTGCCAAAATAATAAACGTTTTATAGCTGGTTATTAGTTTTACAATGTATTCTCTCTGTATATCATGAATAATTTGACTTTTTGTCATTCCACTACGAGTTAACTACAATCTCACCTGATGGTAAGTTACGATGCAGTCTAAGATGGTAAAACGGGCTAATCTGATAGGGGTATAACAGTTATATGAAACTCATACCTAGTCGTTTTCTACGCGACATCGTACCGGAACGCTAAATCGCTTAGCGGCACGCCTTTGTCGGTAAAACGAAAACGATTCCTCGATTGGGCGATAAAATCTTGTATAAAAGCTACGTTTAGTCCATTTATATTAAATGCTTCTAAATTAATATCTTCAAAACTAAGTAAGAAGTTAAACTGTAACTCGGCTAGCCATTGATTTACTCTGACATTAAAATCTTAATCAAATTCGTTAGTTCATTTTATGACGTCAATAACGACGTCAACGACGAAATTCATTACGTGTAGACTTCAATTTCATACATCAACAAGGCCAAAAATGCACATACCCCAGCCCTATCTAAAATAATACAAAAACACAGCTGATGTTGCGGTTGTATTTACGCGGTTGTCACCGCGTAATTTTTAATGAAAACTTTGTTCTTGCCATTATTTCCAAAAAGTATTGGACTAACGTTTTCCCAAAAATTAAAGAACCTAAATAGAATATTGCAAAGACCAACTAATTGTAACGACACGATGTCACATTTACACATGTTTTTGTGCACACAAAAGCATGTGTAAACGCGTTTGTTATATTATCGAGAAAATAAATCTTTTTACTATTGCTGTAGTAATCCGGGACCCAATTAACCTTAGAACGTTTACACACAGCTAATGTTTTGGTTGTCACCGCGTAATTTTAAATAAAAACTTTGTCCTTGCTATTATTTCTAAAAAGTATTGGACTAAAGTTTTTTTTTAATTTCCTAAACATTAAAGAACCTAAATGGAATATCGCCAAAATCAACTAATTGTAATATCATGATATATTACGTTAAATTTACACGTGTTTTTGTGTGCGTGTGAACGCGTTTGTTATATTTTCTAGGACATTGATCTTTTTTCTGTTGCCATTGTTATCCTGGACCCAATTAACCTTAAACGTTTACACAACCGATGTGTTGGTTTTCATCGCGTAATTTTTAATGAAAACATTGCACTTACAGTTATTTCTCAAAAATATCCCATCATGAATACTGTTACTTCCCATCGTTGTTGTAGCTACCCTAACCTTAAAACAAACTTTGTAGAGTAAGAGTTTTAATTGACGGAGGGTTGTTTGTGTGCTAAATACAGGGTGAAAATGCTAGTTAAAGCGCTGACAAGGAATATAACGTCGAACCATCTGTGGTAGAAATTAAACTGCAGCTCGCCGAGTACTTGCGTAATAATGATTCTATACTCCGAGGGCATGTTCATACGCATCAGTAAGACCGACGAACAAAAATACATACCCATGATCTGTGCTAATATTAAAACTATAATGTTTGACGATTTCGACGACGATATCTTGTAGAAGAACTGCGGGAGATAAAAATGGGTGATTAGTATAAAATGATAGTAGCGATGAAAAAGTAGTTCGCTTGCTTTGTAAAGGAAGACCGATAATTGGTGCAAAAATACGACTGCTTTTGTAAACAACCCTTGGGAATTTGATATTTTTTCTAGTTAAAGTAAAAAGCTCCGGTAGACCGAGAATTTCTTGATGTTCCTTCAACCAAAGGTTGTCTAGAGGACAACACTCAAACGATAACATACGCTTGTTTTGTTAACCTAGCTTTCTATTTTTATGTGCAATAAAGACTTTCTATTCTATTCTTTTCTAAAACTAAATAAAATACATTTAAAAATAAACTAAAATGTACTTTATTGTAATTAGAATTATTAATATAAAAGGTATTCATTACAGTATTTTATAAATCGCCAATACTGTTGAAACGCATGAAACTATTTCTATTTATAAGAAAGAACCTGTAAAAATATTAAATCAAAAGAAACATAAGTGTTTATTTTTCCATACAAACGAATTCCATACATTGTAAGTGTTGACTTATGAAAACTTTATTGAACATAAAAGACCGACACGCGCATAGTACCTACGCTACGCGACGCGTACCAAATAAATTGTTTGATTTTAATTTTCCGCGCGATGTTAGGTTTGTATGTGATTTCTTTCAGTAAAAAATCAAAACCTATTAGCGTTTAACAGAACTCAGAGACAGTAAATAATGTATCTAGAGCGTGTGAAGTAATATTTCAGTTGTAAGAACACGTTTTATATATATTAAAAAATAATTACAATTATCATCAAATTATAAGACGTCATCACGTCAAAATAATAAATATACTACGACAATACACACATCGCCACCTAGCCCCAAAGTAAGCATAGTGTTATGGGTACTAAGATGACTGATGAATATTTTTATGAATTATATATACATAAATACTTTTAAAATACATACATACACACCTAGACACTGAAAAACAATTATGCTCATCACACAAACATTTTCCACTTGTGGGAATCGAACCCACGGCCTGGGACTCAGAAAGCAGGGTCGCTGCCCACTGCGCCAGTCGGCCGTCCAAAATATTAAATAATTTACTCAAGGACCAATACGTACCTTTATATATTTTATTTGTATTTATATATAATATATTTATACATATATTATAGTTATATTTATATATATATATATATATATATATATATATATATATATTTTATTTATATTTATATATTTGTATAATTTTTAAATCTTATTTATTGCACCACCTACCTCTTTTCTACGTTTTTTCCTTTTACGCCATTGGTTGCCTGGAAGAAATCGCTATGTAGCGATAAGGCCACCAAATTGTACTCTCTTGATTGTATTTATATCTTTGTAACTACTTTTTGTTTCTTTGGTGTACAATAAAAGTGTATTCATTCATTCATTCATACCTTAGTGAGGGTCAACAGCAGCCCCCTAATGCTAGTAAGCACTATGCAACCGACCAGTATAAAAGACACGTGCTGCGACCAGAAAGACACGTCGATATTCCACCCCAGCCAATGAACTACCAGTTCTAAGCCCCGTGTAACTGGATCTTTCTTGCCGACTCGGTCGAATACTATATTTATTGTCGACTAGAAGGGAAAAAATATAGGTTTTTCAAAATTTTTATTATTATTTATCTAACATTTATTCTTTTTTTTTTTTTTTTTAATTCTTAACAATGCCTAAAAAAAATAAAAAACAGTATTAAAAATTTATAAAAAAAAATAATACTTATTTATAATTATTATTTTTTCTATTCTATCATTTATTGATTTTCATTTTTAACATATAGCCAATCGGCCGTCAAACTTCCCCCTCCATCCGTCCCATAGCTTCCGGTCCCATAACTAAACTTTCGGGGAGCCAAGTTGGAATCCCAGCACGCACCTCGACCTTTCTAAGTTATGTGAGTTTTAAGCAATTAAAATTCAACGGTGAAGGAAAACATCATGAGGAAACCTGCATGCCTGACAGTTCTCCATAATGTTCTCAGAGGTGTGCGAAGTCCACCAATCCAAACTGGGCTAGCGTGGTGGACTATATTACGGGAAGAGACCGGTACCGGTAATGGGTTTATATGATGATGATAACTCACTATAAATATCTTCCAAACGCAGTACAATGAGAAGAAGTAGCCCAGAAAGTTGAAATACTTCCCCTGGAATGTTCTGGACCACTCTATCTTCTCCCGCATCGTTCTAGCATCGTGTGCCTCCAAGAACAATTGTCTGCTTAACTCTTCTAAAGCCGATATCTCTTGGCGCAATTGGGTTATATCTGAAATAAAGAGAGAACTTTACCATGAGGTTTCTAGTAATAATTGACGGACGAAGCAGGTCCCACTTGATGGTAAGTGAAAAAACATCGCAAATAATCAGAGCAAAATTTCGCAGGGTACACGTCCTGCAATATGCAGTCAAGTGTTCGTATCAAATACATCAGTCTTATAGCGACTGTAGCGTCATCTAGTAGGAAAAGTTGCAGTTTCGATCTACTTTTTCAAAGGTCCATATTACAATGAGACACGTTTGAAACAAGAGATGACACATTGCTTTTTTATATTTTTATAATTTTTATTAGTGTTTTTACCTAAGACTGATGTGAAAGGCATATACTAATTTCGACATCGGCGGTAGGAGAGCCGTAGCTTAATTGGTGAAAGCGCTCAGGCCGCGATTGCCCGAGAGTCGCAGGTTCATATCCTGTAGGTTCCGAAATTTTTATGTGCATTTTAAATTTATAAAATTGATAATTCCTCCAACTGTAGGTAAAAACACTAATAAAAATTATAATAATAATATAATATCACAGAATAAAGATGTTACAGAAACCGTGTACATGACTTATATTGAAGCATTAAAAACCACTCCACTTAAGTAGTGTTTCTCGAACAGGCGGTTATACACTTGTTTCAATATAGCAGTTGACAGTAATTATTTTACCTCTTAATGTTCTAAAGTTTCGCCATACCATGGGGAAAATGGGAAAAGTTTGTGATGTAGCAACATTTCGTGGGTATGAAGTATAAAGGGTGCGGTGCGTTTCACTGTTTTTGGACACAATGCACTGCATGCAATAATGAGGGTTCTGTATGTTCCATTTTCTTTGCCTACATGTACAGCTCCAGATTACTCACTTTCAGTGCCCTGGCTCAAAGGATTAGCAATGCTGCCAACACTGGACAATATGTTCCCCCAGAATCCTTTACTCTTGGCTCCGGATTGGTCCACCATATTGTACTGGTTCCTACCCATACTGTTGGATTCTGCTAAAGCTATCCTCTTCTTCTTCACGAGTATCATATCCATGGTTTGGAGAAGCTTCTTCTCTATTGATAATACATCTGATTGGGTAACAGGTCTGAAATAGAAGAAATAGAAAATAACGGCTAAGTGAGAATACTGACTGAAACGCGTGTGTATGTGTGTGTGTTTATCTGTATGCGTGTGTGTGTTTATGTGTGTGTGTGTGTATGTGTGTTTATGTGTGTGTGTGTGTGTGTGTGTGTGTGTTTATTCAAATTCAAATTCAAATTCATTTATTTTAAGTAGGCCTACTTACCTACTTGAAAACTGGTCTAACGAACAAAAATAATTTTACAAATAGGACCAGTAATTCCTGAGATTATTGTGTTCAAGTAAACAAACAAACTCTTCAGAATTATTTATTTATTTATTCCCATCTTACATTTTTGTCATTACAGGAAAAAGTTATCCTAATACGACAATGCAGCATGTTATGTAAATTTTTCATAATATATATAACTATAGTGTATATGATAAAATCCAAATCGCTATTATATATGTATTAGTATAAGATTTATTATAAATTTAAATTATAAATAAATAAATAAATATACTACGACAATACACACATCGCCACCTAGCCCCAAAGTAAGCGTAGCTTGTGTTATGGGTACTAAGATGACTGATGAATATTTTTATGAATTATATATACATAAATACTTAGAAAATACATATAAACACCCAGACACTGAAAAACACTTAATGCTCATCACACAAACATTTTCCAGTTGTGGGAATCGAACCCACGACCTTGGACTCAGAAAGCAGGGTCGCTGCCCACTGCGCCAGTCGGCCGTCAAATTTAAAATTTAAATTGTAGCCTAATATTATTTATCAAGCTGTCACAGTAATTTAATTCGTAATTGCATTATCATGTTTAAAAGTTTTTAGTTCAATACTTATTTTAGTTTTTTTTTTTTTAACCGGAGATAAAGCTGTAGATACACTTTTAATTTGATTATTGTAATGTTACTAGACAGAATTTGTCATTCTAACACTTAACATCTTTATGAATGTTGGTACAATCAATTGCTGGTGTCTTATAAATAAATTAACATACTTTCACATTTATAATATTAGTTAAGATAAGTATACCTTATAAAAATAGCCATGGACGTGTATGGGTAATTCACTGCACCGAAACCGGATAGCAGAGCCATGACGGTGACTCCGATTACACCTATCCTCGAAACGCCTTGTTCTATAGAGAATATTCCCTGTAAATGACAATCATTTAATGCTGTTAAATTCCATAAACATAGTCAATCCATTATAGGCCCACCACGCTGGGCCAGTGCGGATTGGTGGACTAAACGTTTTCCATTTTCCCCATTTTATAGTAAACGTTTATAACATTAGAGGTAAAATAATTACTGCTAAATGGGGTCGAAGTGTCTAACCGCCTGTTCGAGAAACACTACTAATGTGGAGTGGTTTTGATGCTTAAATATTTGTCGTGTACACGGTTTCTGTATGATCTTAATTCTGTGGTTAGGGCGTAAAGAATGGATTTACAAAAACACTTTCGCATTTACAATATTAAATTAGGATTATGATGTAAAGAAGTTTAAACTCACCTGCTTTGGACTTAATATCGGAAATGGGTCACCAATCTTCCAGAAGAAATACAGATAAATGAACCACACGAACATTGTAAGTGGTCTTATCATATTTTTTGATACTGGAAAAAAAATACTTGTATATAAGTGTGGCGAGGGATTGGCGCAGTGGACGGCGACTCTGCTTTCTGACAAGGACGTGTTTTCGATTCCCACTACTGGAAAATATTTGTGTGATAAACATGAATGTTTTTCAGTGTCTGGGTGTTTATATGTATTCATAAATTATTCATCAGTCATCTTCGTACCCGTAACACAAGATACGCTTACTTTGAGGCTAGATGGCGATGTGTGTTTTGTCGTAGTATAACCCTATTTATTTATTTTATTATTTAGCTGGAGGTCATCTTTAATTAAATTAATAAATAATAATAAATTGTATGTGTTGACCGTTATTGTTCCGATCGTCGTTTCAGACAATGGTCTCCTCGCGAAAAGCTTCGACCAGCATCTTAAGAAGCTTTCGCTTGGTTGTTGGATCAAGGGTCGGATACAGAAGGCAGTAGTCCTTGAAACGGCGCGTATTGTGAGGAGGTTCCTCACTCTGGAGCCCTGACCGCCGGTTGCTTGGGCATTCAAACGCCCCGCAAGCGGAGGGTAGAGTTTTTCCTTATAAATTTTGGCTAGCAATAAAAAACTTCAGAGTTTGGAACATAGTCGCAAGGTTGCCTGCCTTTCGGTATTCTATGGGATATATTTCGGAGAATGTGCTCATGAACTATTTGATCTAGTTCCCCCCTCGCCTTTTTACCATCGAACCACGAGGCACCGTAAGGATCTGCATCCCTACGTGGTCGATATACCGCGGACGCGTACGAAGCGCTTCGCATCTTCGTTTCAGATCCGCACCGCTGGGATCTGGAATGCCCTTCCAGTTTCCATTTTCCCCAGTGCCTACAATATGAGTACCTTCAAATCAAGAGTGAATAGGCATCTTCTAGGCAAGCGCGCTCCACCTTAGGCTGCATCATCGCTTACCCTCAGGTGATTGCAGTCAAGCGCTCGTCTATTAACATTAAAAAAATAAATAAAAATCAATAAATGATAAAGTAAA
Source organism: Pararge aegeria (assembly GCF_905163445.1). NCBI lineage: Eukaryota > Metazoa > Arthropoda > Insecta > Lepidoptera > Nymphalidae > Pararge > Pararge aegeria. Next base: position 4,729,512 of record NC_053204.1, on the reverse strand, counting down.
AAAAAAAATCATACATTAATAATAATAATTTAAATTATAACGTGGGAAAAAAATTGCGGACAGTGGTAGTAGTACCTAGTTATAGCCAGTAGCTAGTGGTAGAAAAGTAGCTAAAATATTAGTAGCTTAGGATTTATGGTACTCACCAAATCTAACATTACTAATGCAAAAGTATGCAATATAGAATGGTATTAGAGCAATCACCATGAATAGCAGCGAGTAGAGTCCAAGGTTCCAGTGGAAATATCTGGAGCTGAAGTAGAGGTATACATTAAAGACATTAAAAAAAAAATTGGTTGCCTGTAAAGTCGGCTTACTGACGATAGTTGAACGTGACAACGTCGTAAGAAAATACTGATGGAATGGTTGCATTTTTCAAAAGAAAATTTTAATTTTATTAGTTTGATAGATATTATCGTTGCTATAAACAATAGACACCACATTCACTTTTCACTGCACTTCATCCTTGCCGAAAACATGTAAATGTATTATTGTATAAAAGCTGTCCACGCGGACGCATCGCTCAATCAAGTAGGAGAGAGACAGATGTCGAACGCGGAGGCCGACTGTGCCTCTTTGTCGCTCGATCCGCGCTCTCGCTTGCATTTCAAGCCTTGAATGAAACGCCTTAGAGCGAGGTAACGCCGCATACGTCATGTTATTTCGTGCGTGCAGCCGGCTCCATCGAATTATAAGATCACGTCAAAACCCCCGACTCACAATATAGTGTAGGTACATTATTCTACTATGCCCGCGTTATGAACTGAGTCGTCGAGCAATAAATGCAGTGCCGGATTAACCACGTAGCATGAGTAGCAATTGCGATGGGCCCCGCGCGAAAGGGGGCCCCGCATATTCAATCCGCCTCACCGCTCATCTGCCTGACTGACTGACTGACACGCAGACGCACACGCACACAGACATCGCCTATAGTAATTTACTAAATTATTAATTACCTACAAAATTGTAACTTATAGATAGCAACAACGTATTGTATTTAAGATACGTTTATATGTACTTAAGATACGTATTGAGTATTGAATTATATTTTTACCACTTTATACTTAAGAACCCATAGCAAATCAATGGATCTTTTAAAGGATTTGCTACGGGCCCCGTGCTTGCTTAATCAGGCACTGAATGAATGTAAATAACTATAGGAATGTGCAACGCTTTGCAACTTATCAACAAAATACTCAGGTATGCTGACAATCGCTGCCTGAAAATCCATTTTCATTATTTATTTATTCTTAAGCACACAAACAATTTATTTAACAGCTTTCATAAAAAGTATCTAATCCAGTGCACACCATGGTCCATTTTCCGTCTCTTGTCTATATTAGCTTATTAAATATTACCCCAATGTTTAAAACGGATAATCCTACTCCAAAATTTGTATAGTTACTCATGCCAGTCCTCTTTCAAAGTACCCATACAAGTCAATTAAAATACATATATAACTAAACTCCATTATTTACCTTGAATCCAAGTATCCAATAATTTCAAATATAATAAGTTCAAACATGGTGCAACTCAGGGCAAATGTGACTGAAAATATGAGTTGGACCAGCAAATGGTGAACTTCGTAGTCCCTGAAGAGTTGCTTCACAAAGAATATCCATCCTCCCACAAAGAATACAGTCTAGAAAAACAAAGATAATGTGTACAATGAAGAATCTTTTTTTTTTATTTCATTTTGATTGGGAAATGGGGTTTTTAATAGATTGAGCCAAGCAGAGCCAAGACACCAAATATAGTTCTATCTTATCTTATATCTTTAAACAACCAATTCTTGTATATATATAATTGGAATCTTGGAATCGGCTCCAACGATTTTCATGATATTAAAATTATTAAAAAGGGGCGATAAATCATTCTACCTAGGATTAATTTTTAGAAAATGTCATTTTATTCATGTTTTCCGGTAATAAACGATTTGGTGCAGACGAAGTTGCACGGGTCTGGTAGAATTAATTAAAGTTAATAAAGAACAATTTTTTTTGCATGTTTTGTACCCCTTCACAACCGTTCTGAGAGTCATGGAGATGTGCATCACACATTTATAGCGAGTAACACTAACTAAAAAAAAAAAAAGAATTAAATATTACTTTTAACAGTTAAGATACACATTGCGAGGAAACTTGCATGCCTGTGAGTTCTCCTTAATGATCTCAAACGTGTGTGAAGTCTACAAATAAGCATGAGGCCAGTGTGATGGAATATTTACACCCTTCTCAATCTGAAAGCAGACTTGTTCCCAACTCCATAGTGGGCAAGTAACAGGTTGATTCTGATGTTGACGATGATGATGATCCTCCACACTGCTCTAATACAGAATTAAGGAATAACAATTGTTATCACATGTTACAGATTATAATGGAGATGGTTTAATATGCTTAACAATTGCTATCACATGTTACAGATTATAATGTAGATGGTTTAAAATGCTTAATGGCCCAGGATTTCAATAACAATATGCTAAAATCACATTGTAATTGCAGGATTGGTAGACCATCTCACAAGGTGGACAGATAACATTAAGTGAGTTGCATGGAGTCGCTGGACCCGAGTGGCAGGAGACAGTATTATTTGGAACTCCCTACAAAAGTCTATGTCTCAGAATCTCTTGGCAGAACAACCCAATATATATATGGTTGTTGTTGTCTAGACCATTTTCTACCAGAATTCTTCAGTGTCATAACAGTACACCATGGCAGTACTTCTTTGCCTGAGGGTGTTATCCTCGGCCAAACCTCAATATATACCAAACAATAACAATTTAGATAGATATTTTAAACTTCTTGAGTGCATATTACTGTCTGATAATTGATGCACTGAAACCGGATTGATGCGTTGTAATTATCATAGTAAGTGAACTACGTAATCACTGTTAGGTTGACACTATTGATTTTGGGACATAGGCCGAATAAACAGCTGTTCAAACCTTGCAGATACCTGTGAAATTAATATAATCAGAGTGTCCTCCAGGAACGTCATTTTGTGCGAGTGAATATACCAGTGTTTAGTTTTACAGTATTACATATTTACTATTGTCCCTGAGCCGAAGAGTAACTATATAAAGTTTTAAAATATTTTTTTACGAAACGCCGACTAGAAAACAAACATGCCTTCGTAAAATGTCACATGGACAAGTAGTGTTTGTGACGTTGACATTGAGAGTTCGTTTAAAAACCGAAATTTCAGTATTTATGATAATGAAAAATGTTTGTCCTGGAATCAAAAGGGGCCAATCAATGATAATGATGTACATAGACTGAAATGGGAGGATGACATTGAATGAGACTAAAATACCTCACAGAATATAGTTTACGTTCAAAAAATGTGGTGTCCCATCATCACTTAACTTTGAGGGCAAAATGGGGTCACGGAGGGTCACTGATTACTATGGTAACCATGGTAATGTCAGTAAGACGTGAGAACTCTACTCAAGGTCAAATATAATAATGTGATCTTTGAGAAGGGTCTTAATAATTTGTTTCCGTTTGTTTGTCCTAATACAAATACAAGAGAGATTCATTCATTACTTTCTAATTAGGAGAATTAAAAGATTGAAATATCATCATTATAATTTATTAAAAAAACTTTTGTACAGTTTACTTGCCAATAAATACATTATTAATTTTGAAATGTAATAACAATGCATAACAAAGCCAACAAAACTACCTTTACTAAATATTTTTCAACTTAGGTTCTATAAATTAAAAAAAATATATTAGTGCTAATATAACTTTATTTATAGATACATATAGTAGTTCAATATTCATTTGTGACAGCATATTTTAATGGTGTGGTAATGTGTCAATAGCTTTTAACAGTCCACTGCTGGGCTAAAGTTTTGCCATGAGCATTCATTAAGTACTAGACAATTATCAACAAAGGGCATGCATGATCAAAATTAGTAAGATGTTTCCCTGAACTATTTTGATTTGAATTCTGCCCATTGCAAAATTATGCCATCTGCCATTTTACTAGAACTAGTGTGACGACGTTTTACATGATCAGTTCTCCTGGATGCTGAGAGGAATCTGCTGTCGCAATATTCGCATTTGTATGGTCTTTCTCCTGTATGAATTCTTGTATGATATAACAATGATTCTTTCGTTATAAACCGTCCACCACATGTATTGCAAGGGAAATTTTTCTCCTGAGTATGCTTCACTATATGTGCTTTTAATCGGCTTTGTGCATAGAAGGATTTATTACACCATTTGCATACATGACCTTTGTAATTACAGTGTTCATATTGAATGTGCACGCGCAAGGAAACCTTCTGTGTGTACTTCTTATTACAGTAATCACACGTAAATCGAGCATTTGCTGGAGATGCTCTTGTTTTTTGACTGCATACATTTAATTCTTTATGTTTTTTATAAGCTGTTTTGCTTTTATAAACTCTGCCACAGTCCTGACAAACTATTTTCAAATGGTGTCCAATTTCATGCATTTTGAGAGTGTGACGATTATGAAATGTTTTACCACACTCACTGCATACAACTGTGCAGTGACTTAATTTTTTGTGCGCTTCCAAAAGAGTTAAAGAAGCAAATTTTTTATTGCATGTCGGACATTTGTGTATTTTTGGGGCATGAACTCTTATAAAATGATTTCTCAAACTGGTAACCGATGGATACAATTTCAAGCATTCTTTGCATTTTAATTTCTTAGTATCAGTTGTATCATAAATCATTTCCTTAGTTTTGATGGCAACAGAGTAGTATGGTCTTTTCCTAGGTTTAACAGGACCGTAAGCCAGGGCCTTTTGTATAGCATCTTCTAATTTCGTGTCATAACTATTTGGGTCTTCATTTAAACGTTTTTTTAAACTTATTATTTCTATTTCTTTTTTTATCTCCTTTTTAATGTTAGGCTTTGAATGTAATATACTGTACAGTCTTTTTAATGCAATATTTGGTGAAGTCACAACTTTGTCATGATAATAATAATTTGTTTCAAAATTATTTTGATCTAGTGTCACAAATAATGTTTTATCTTTGCTTAAAGATTCTGATGCTTTGTCGAGACATGTTGTAAGGCTGCAAATGGCATCCTCTAGTAGATCTGATGTTTCTCCAGCAGTCATTATGAAGTTAAAGCAGCCAACTGCTGATTGAGTACACTGCTTGCATAGAACTTCAAAGGTTGATAAATTATTGAAGGTCTGAAACAGAAAATAAAATTATAAATCAGTAACTGTGCAGACCAAGTATTTTTTTATTGCTGATACAGTTGAGGCAGTGGAGGACATGATGAGTCCAATAGTTCATTAAATAAAGGAAATTTCTTAGAACTTGTATATGTGCTTTCAAAATACAATCTTGTATTAGAAAAACATATGCAAAATCAACTAAGTGGCAAACTGGGGCAGAGTTATTATCTAAAAAGATTAAAAATGATATTATTTCTTTACGCATCTGATATAATTAAGTCTCACATCAATTTTAAAATTAATTTGTTTTGGTAATTATCGATGAAACACCCCATGTTAGCAACAGAGAACTTGGATAACGACTTTCATGATCGTTACCTGGGTTTCATTAATGTGTCTAAGTCATACATCAGGCACGCTTTAATATTTTTTTTTGATAGGGCTTGCCCATCTTCAAACCCTAGAAACGCCACTGAGTTGAGGTTGGTATGCTGAGACATATTTTTCTTACAGAATTAATAGTAGTTGGGTTTAAAAAAAATAATGTAACTCTAGTTGTGATTTCAATCCAATTCGGTAACTGGATGAATGAAAGAATTTTCCGAAGTTTTTTTGTTTACATAGTATTAATTGACAGAATGGAAACCATTGCCTATAAATAGAGCTATATACAATGGTTCAGACAAACTAAAATGAACCCTATTTAAGGCGGAGTGTGAGTTTTTAGGCTGTTCTCCTTTGAATGGTGAAATTGCAGTAGTATAACTTATATTAAGAGATGAAAGTTGGTTCAAACCTTGCCAAAAGAAACTCACTTCATAACCTAAAACAAGGGTTAAAACATCCTGAATTTTCATTGTATTTCCCTTCAAGACTACTTCATCCTCGATATTGATAGGATCTCCTTGTATTGTTTTTAAACATATGCAACAAAAATCGTGTTTTCGTGTTACAATTTTGTAGAGCAGGTTATTGGATATCATTGTATTTTTTGAGAAACAAGGAAACAGCTTTTTATTATTCAACTTTGTCCACACGGCAACACATAATATAATCGACGAGATACACAATTATTTACAGTTAAGTGCAAAAACTTTTACAGTTTACACTGCTGTCTGTTTTTATTTTTAGTTTGTTCAAAACTTAGATACACGACCACAGAATGACCACAGATCATTCAAAGATAGTACAAAACAATATTTTTAGTAATTTTTCACAGATAGTGCTCCGAGATCTTACGTTAGCAATCTGTGGTTCTAACCCTTATCTCCTTCTTCTTTTGATTTATGGCTTTTCGTAGTGCCAAAACAGCACAATGTACTTTGCCAGTGTCAAGTACCCTTATCTCCGTTATTCTCAGAGTTCTGCCTTGTATAATCTGCGCCCTTAGGTGTCAACTGTCAATCGCAATTCAAATGTCAAGCGTTAAGTGTCAAGTGTAGTTTAGGCTGTCGCTACATTTTCCATAATTCGGGAAAATTGGAAAATATTTTTTTACTGAAAAATATGTGTTTGACCGAACTGTGTTAAATTCCTTATTTGCTGTGGAAGTGAGCTATTAGCTAGAAACTGAAATAAAAAAGGTAAGTCTTTAACATGTTATAATATTTTGTGCTGTTTGGTTACACAATTTCAGTTTTGAAACCTTATTGTATGTTAAATTATTTTATTAGTATTTGTGCTAGAGACCACTATTATTGCTAACTAAGGTTTGTTACCAAAAAATGTACTGAACATTAATGATTATCGGAAATAATAAATTAATTTTCTATTTTAAGTATCTATAATTTGAAGTCCGGCTAGCGTTTTAGTCAAAACTAATTCCACTATTCAGCGTTTAAAACTGCCTAATATTATGAACTAGACAAATTAATGCTTTGTTAAGGTTATGTAACTTATTCTTGTTTTTGACCTTTTTGAATAAAGAAGGTTTGTTATTCTTTTAACCGACTTCAAAACTGAGGTTCTCAACTCGATTGTTATTTTATTTTTTTATGTACAAGCAGCACTGATTATGCTGAGAGCTCTGATCGGATTTATGTAATTCTTCTTTAATTTGATATTATTAGTTGCCATTAAGTCCCATAAGAGTTTAACATAGTCTGGCCGCATAGTTTTCTTCCTATTTAAGTTTTTACTTCTTAAACTTATATAAACTTTTACAAACCCATTACACTGTAAACTCTATATAATAACAACACAGAAAGGAATTTACATACTTTTATGTTATAGGAAGTTGTTGTTAAATGGAGAGAAGATAATCTCTGTTTTTGAAATAGATTTTTTTCATTTCAGACAAGTTTTATTTATTAAAAATCTATTTTTATTTGAAAACTATTGCATATAGTATATTATTCTTGTCTGACATCTTTCGTTGGGCCAGTAATTTTGTTGTATTTCTTTACTTATTTTATGTTTGAAAGATCTTCCATCCTCCTTTGCTTGTAGATTTTATTCTTTATTTTTCTATATTCCGGACATAGCAGAGCAACTAAATCCAAAGTGTCTATAAAAATCACTTTTCTTGCGCACATCAGTAAGATTTTTTTGTCAATACCCATATATTTCTCGTACTTGTCATGTCTGAAGTTTGAAAGATTGTGAGCGACTAAGAATTTGATAACAAATAATCCAGTAGTACACTATATTAATATCATGTCTTGTATAATGTTTAATGTCAGCTTTGATTCATTTGTCTTATGCATAAATAATGTAGTTCTATCTACTTAGTGTAATTGGCCCGCTTTACTAACAAGATGTAAAATAAATAAATAATAAATGGCTCTTACTTAAACTGCACATGCAATCAATACAAAGTTATAAACAAAAGAACAGATTTCTTAGATAGTTTGGTATGTATGATGCAAATAGTTGAGTTTATTAGGACTAGGATAATAAAACGAAAAAAAAATCTTCACTACGGCACACTTACTAATTTTGGCAACTTGAAAAGTACTTTCTATTATTAAATTCATTTATTTATTTAAATTGTTGACGTTATTGAGAGTGGATGTAATGCTATATAGAGCGTAATATTGTATGGAAGATAAGCGAAACCAACCAAAGCTTACTTGAGACGAGATTTTGACGCTTTAAGGACTTTATCCTTAAATTGAGTGAAACATAGTATCACTTAGTTTGATAATCTATCTTGATATCAAATAATCCTAATTTTATGAAATATAACAAGTTGTATTTGGAATCCTCATGGCTTTAGTTTTAAGTGAACCAACTGCCGACCAGCATTACTGTGTTTCAGTCTGAAGTGTGTGAATGCATCCTACTTATACCCTGCCCTGCAAAGTGTAGTAGGCAATAATTTTTCACTGGGCATCCACAAATATAATAAGTATGACAATACAAATATTTAAATATGTATGAATGCTTCATAAGGTACATTTGATTTGTACCGACGGTTTATCAGACCGAAGAGACCTTAAGGTTTGACTCAAATTTGACACTTACTAAACAAAGGCAAAAGCCATTTGAGATATCTAAAATTATAAAGGGCAATGTAACAAAGTTGTGCAATCAACAGTTTTATCATTTTGTACTTTGGAGTAACCTTTTGTTATCTTAATAATGTAAATTAGGGATGGCAAACCTTTTTACAACTTACTATTAACACAATCTCAGGTTATTTATGAATGGTTATGTGGTTTTTTTGGGTAAAATGTTGTCATTAGATAATCACAAAGTAACGAAGTAAAAATTACAGGAAAAGAATAATTACTGTTAGTACATAGAAGTAGTTTATTGCTGTTCTTATAAAATTTACTATTTTGCTCATAGCTACACAAAAACAACTAAATAAATACATGAGCACAGTGTTTATTTAATTTGGAATCCATGATAAGTATCCTCTATGTTGTTTTCATGGTGTATCTTGAAACTAGAACAAAATTCATGCTAGTGTGGTCTGTGCTATTCTTTTAGTAGTTCTGTTTCCTAAATTATAATTGTGGTTGCTTATACTTCGTTCGTGTTTATTACCGTTTTTTTTTACCAAGGCAACAGTTTGTTTACCTGCAGGGCTAGCATAGGCAGGAGACAATAATAATAACCCCCGATAATATTTCCCTTGACAGGGGATAAAATTAACGTGTCCACCTGCTAAAGGAACATTACATGAGATAGGAGAAGTTTAGTATAACTCAGGGATAAGCCTGCATAAAAACATCCAATAGCACTATATAAGCCTCAGTAATCTTCAAGGGTTGTCGATTTTCTCTACGCAATGGCGAGGACTGTGATTTGATTTGGAAATTTATATTTTCTGAATTTGATCTGCCCTGGCTAGTCGTCGCCATCCTATCGCAAACGTTTAAATGTTCCGCTACGATGCCACGTGGGAACTAATCAGGGGTATGATTTTAATATAACTGCCACACCCCTAACAGGTAAGCCCACTGTAATCTCGGATTGCATAAACACACACCAGCTTGGCTTTCTTGTAGTGAAAAAGAAAATGAATTTACAGTTAATCTCTAACCTTAATTTATATTTTTATTTTCTCTTACTAGAATAGCTAAATACGCTTCAATTCGAGTATTTGTACAGCTGTACCTACTGTTCACAAAATACGTTGAAATAGGTAGACGCAGCTTACTCGGCGAATAATTTATGGTTTTCCGTTCCCTATTGTGTTAAATATCTTTTTTATACGGCTGAGCATGGATTAGCGAGTTAAATGGTGACAGCAGCGTCTGGTGCCAGACCTTGCCTGTTTATGAGCCTTATGCTGTAGGGCTTTAGTTTAATTTGGTTTGCACTATCATAGTTTTCATATTTTATTTTAGGTATATAATACAGAAACATTTTTTTTGTTTCGTGGTTCGGTATCGTAATAGAACATGTTTGTCTGAGCATAAAAAAAGCAAATCATGGCTACTCGTGATAGGGTATCTACCCATGGGTCACTACTTTTTATTAGTGATCGATATATCTACCTAAATAAATAAGAATCAGAGGTCGCAAATCGTGCGCAGCGTGCGACGCGCTCGGCGCTGGTGGTGTGGCGCGGCTGTGGAGGGGCGAAAATGCAAGACACGCGTATCGCCTAGTGTTCGCGCAGAGAACGCTCTGTATGATTTATTTCTTATTCTGTGTCCTAACAAAGCTATTGTCCACCTACCGTAACTCATTATGTCTGGCCGAGTGACGTGGAGTTGCGAAAATAGCTTTTAACGTGGCGTGAGACGGTGTGACATCGAGTTGCACGTGACATCGTTTAAAATTGTTTTCGTTCGCGTAAAATTATTTATTTCTATCAACTTTAAAGCATTATTGCTTGCAAAAGCAAAACATACCCGAATATGTTATATTGATCTTTATAATATGATAATTTGATCTTTATAAAAATCTCATTTAAAGTTCACCATCCCTGTTAGATGTATATAATTATGATGCAAAATGTATTAAACTACTAGCTGTCCGCGACTTCGTCTGCTTTTGATTTTGTTTTTTTATGTGGCATTCAATTTAGTTGTAGTTAAACTACAACTAAATTCATCATTAGGTTCATCATCCCTTTTTTTTTGTCGTTGTGGAAAAGCTTTATGGCTACCTCTGTCCTTTTGGGCAGGACAGAGGTTATGTGGGACTCGTTTATCCGAACTTAAAACCACCACGGCATGTCCCTCTCGTTGGCTTTAGTAGACGTCCGGGAAACCCGTTGTATAGGTACTGCCCAAAGGTTCAACATCCCTGGGATATATAATGATGCAAATAGTAATAAACTATTAAACAAATATTTTTGTTTATTGCTTCAAACGTAAAGAAATCATTAACTTATTTAATCAACAATATTAGCTGTGCAGTTTGGAACTATCGATGGCGATATCGCAGGATTTTGAAGCCTTTCTTATGTCTTCATAAAAATACCTAATCCTTGCAGTGGCGATACTTTGACTTTGATTTTGACTTTGAGGAGTGTGGGTTCTAGCGTAGGTAATTTCAAGTTTGTACGGAGAAAAAGTGCAAGAAGTTATTTTTTTTTTTATATATAATCCATTGAATTTCGATCACCAGGGTCGCTCGGTGGACATTAAAATATTGAATTACAACTTGTTTTCAGACACACTTCGTAAGGCTCTGAAAGACGTATAGACAGACAAACAGAAGGGTTGACGGGCAGCAGGACAAAGTGAAATTCCTTTCACCCAAGTTAACATCGCTTCGACAGTGCAAAAAACCTTAGTAATAAGAGGTACTAACCAAAGAGGTACAAACAACAAGTCGACGGACAGCCGAACTAGGGTCAATTTCGCCCCGATTAACATTGCTTCGACCGGGTAAGAAACCTTAGCAATGAGAGGTTAAAACAACAGGTCGATGGAAAGCCGAACAAGGTTAAATTTCACCTAACTTAACATTGATTCGACCGGGCATAAAACCATAGCAATAAGAGTTTCATACCACAAAAGGTATCTACCTATTTATGATGTCCTGGTATCTTGTTGCAGACGGATGCTTCTTCTAATTGCGTATTCTTAACTCCTCGTCAGAGGTAGGTCGAGAGGCGCATGCGGATGTAACCGCGTGTCGTCCCGATTTCTATTAGAGGATCTAATCATCCGGAGGGTGTCTAGGTGATCTAATCGATTAATGAAAATACCTACACTTACACATATTGCAAAGATTTTGCTATCTTGTCTCATAAAGGACTCGAAAGAAGGAAGAGAAGAAAGATCGAAAATGCACCGGTATATAAAAATATCCACCGACACAATGTCATATCAATAAAAAAATTACAGTTTTGGCTTCAGTATCGTTTATAATCTTCAATGTACAGATTCGACCCGTTACAGTATTATTTTATATAGATAGAGATATAGACTACTTTAAACCTTTTGCGGCTGTTTGTCCGACACACTACACTACAAGTACCTAATGTTTCACATATATGTTTTGGTGTATACCACTTGCCCCAACCCCAATATGCCAGAAGCTGTTTACGATACTTAAACCAGATAAAACATGTTCACAAAGCCCAATTAGGAAGCTACAAATTTTGATTAGCGACAAAATATGTTCACAGTGCCCATTTATGTATAAGCACGTCTATGACAAATTAGCGTAGGTATGTACAAAAATAGAATTCAACGAGGAAGTAAGTTCATACCGACTAATGTACCAAAGCGGTTCGGATGTACTGGAGCGGTAATGGCCTAGTGGTTCGGACTTCGGCTTTACTTTCAGAGTCCGAATTCGAATCCCAGTACGAATCTCTAACTTTTCTAATTTATATCCGTTTTAAGCAATCAAAATGTCACTTGCATCAACGGTGGACGAAACCTGCATGCCGGAGAGTTCTCCATAATAATCTCAAAGGCCAGGTTCCACCAATCCGCACTGGGCCAACGAGGTGGACTATGGCCTTAACCCTTCTCATTGTGGAAGTACATCCGTGCCCTATAGGGGACCGGTAATGGGTTGAAATGATGAATGTACTGAAACTATTTATCCTTGAACTTGATACTTTAAAACAGTGAACCTTAATTTGCTTATAATCTATAAGATTTGCTGGCTCGCAATCTAGGAGTCATCCTTGAGACTAGGTGTTGAATATCGTTATGAAAGGATGTAGGTATTTTAGGTCGCTGGGTTTTAATGTATTTAAATCCTGTCCAGCCTTCGTCGAATTGATTCGTACGTGTATATAATATAATATTACTTAGACTTACCAAATGGGACAGTGCTCGTGTGATATAGCGCTATATCACACGAGCACACCAATGGTTTTAATCTATGAATTAATTGTTCACAAAGCCGGCCGGCACTCCTTTTCTTCGTTAATAAAAACAAGAATATTAAAGAATAGAAATTTGTGAGGAAGATATTCCCTTCACACCGTAGTTCTTGTAACCAGTCACTTAAACTTCTAATGGCCGCGGTAACAGTTTGCGCGCACTTTTCTCACCCCCGATTGGCTGTTGTTATGTTGGTACGATAAAGATTATACAGGGAGGACAGCGTAAAAAACAAAAGATAAACTATAAAATATAATGTCATAGACAATTTAAGTAAAACATATAGATAATTGTATAATGTGTATTATACAAATTAACTAACAAACTGAACAATAGGAATACTTGAACATCAGCTTAAAATGCATCTTACCTATATTGTATTTAAGCTCAAATTTGCCTACAATTATTTAGTTAGGGCTTTGATTTGCGAATCTATAACGAGTGATATTATACTTTGACGGTTTAGTTCGATATGCAAAGAAGACTGCTCAGTTGCGAGCGAGCTTAGTATTTTTGTACTTGGAATGTTTAAGAGTCTAGTAAAAGTTTGTTTATGGAACCAAGCACCTGCTAAGTTTTTGGTAGTTGTGTTGAATGTTGATTGGCGTACCGCGTGTAGAGTCACCATAAGAGACTGCAGTTCTGAATTTAATTTCCGAATGTTCAACTGCTCAGTCGCTTGCCACTGTGGAACTCCAACCATGATTGGTGATTACATCAGACATTACCATTGTTATTGGCTGAATTAAAGATCATATTCCAGCCAAATGTGTATTATGGCTGGACTGTTTTTAGCCATACGGAAGAATTACAATGTCGCCGACAAATATATGTTAGTAGTTCCCCGAGTCTAAAATTACGCTATCTAAATCACATACGTATGAATTGTGAGACTTTCAAAATTCAAAAAAAATCAAAATTCATTTATTTCAAGTAGGCCTAATACAAGCACTTTTGAAACGTCAAGTCTGTCCGTGTGTAGTGACTCTACCACCGGTTCGGAAGGCAGATTCTACCGAGAAGAAGCCGGCAAGAAACTCAGCAGTTGCTCTTTTCCAACATCAAAAATTTACATTTTATATTTTAACATTCATTTTTCTATCTTGTGAGAGATGAAAGCGGAGCCGGATGCTTCCAAGCAACCTTGTCATTAAGAAACTCATCAATTGTATAATAACCTCGCTGTAATAAATGTGTTTTAACACCTTCTTTAAACTTATGGATTGGTAGGTCCAAAATTACCTTAGGAATCATATTATAAAAGCGTATACTCAATCCCACAAATGACTTCTGCACCTTTCGCAGACGATATGCAGATGTCACTAATTTATGACCATTTCTTGTAAGTCGACTGTTTATATCCACTTTTTGTTTATAAAATTATAATATATATAATTGTTTGGTTATAAATGTATTGTGAGGCTACCGTAAGTATACCAATTTCTTTAAATTTTTCACGGAGGGATTCACGTGATTTAAGTTTATATATTGACCGTACAGCTCTTTTCTGCAATATGAATATAGTTTCAATATCAGCAGCTTTGCCCCATAATAAGATCCCGTAAGACATCACACTATGAAAGTACGCGAAGTAAACAAGTCTTGCTGTTTCTACGTCAGTAATCTGTCTAATTTTCCTTACGGCGTAGGCAGCCGAGCTTAGTTTACCTGCTAGAGTATCTATATGGGTACCCCACTGAAGCTTACAATCCAAGGTTATGCCCAGAAAAACTGTGGAATCTTCCATTTTTAGTGATTCTCCATTTATTATTATATTTTTATTAACTTTCTTTACATTTGGTAAAATAAATTCCACACACTTAGTTTTTTTTGCATTTAAAAGTAAATTATTGACAGTAAACCAGTGCGACACATGCGACATAGCACGGCTTACATCGTCAGAGTTGTCTCTACCTCTATCAGTTTTAAAAATTAGAGATGTATCATCAGCAAACAGTACAATGTCACAGGTTTCACTGACATGGTGTGGTAGATCATTTATATACACCAAAAATAGAAAGGGACCCAAGATTGAACCCTGTGGGACACCCATTGGCGTAGCCGACCCCTGCGACTTAATGTCTTTTATGCAAACCCTTTGGGTTCTGTCACTGAGATAAGAGGCAACCAAATTTAGTGCAACGTTTTTGATACCATAATGGGCTAGTTTAAGAAGCAAGGTTTTATGATCGACACAATCGAATGCTTTGGATAGATCACAAAAAACACCAATGGCATTCTGCGAACGTTCCCAGGCATCGTACACATGTTTTAAAAGTTTAGCGCCTGCATCCGTGGTGCTACGACCTTTAGTAAAACCGTACTGCTCCGGATGTAGTAAGTTATTTACATTGAAGTGATTCAAAAGTTGATTTAATATAATTTTTTCAAAGACCTTACTAAGAGCTGGTAAGATTGAAATGGGTCTGTAATTGTTAATGTCGTTTTTATTGCCAAATTTCAAGGCTCTGAAGTGTGGCGATAAAAGAATTGTGTACATAACAATGAATATTATTATAAAATGTGGTTGTATCAAAGTGATCTAAGTTCTCTAGTTCTCTCTCTCTCTCTCTTTTTTTGTTTTATTTTTTATCAATTTCTAAAGTGGATAAATAATTAAACTTTTGATAAATATAAATTCATATTTGCCAGATATTTTATTATACAGGATGTTTGGTGCATCGTGTGCCAAATCGAATCTGATGATTGGAGGGGTCTTTGGCTATCTCTTCAGCCCTCGTAAAAAAATCTTGCTCAAACGGTTTTTTTTATACTGATTTTAAATTGTTTTTTTAAAAATTGTAAAAATTCTACATTTAAATTTTAATAAAAAATAAAGTTGTTAAGTATTAATTAATTTTCTTTTTAATCTTTAATTTGTAACGTTTTACGCTTCTTTTGAAACTAGAATTACACGCCAGCAACATCTAGTTTTTGTTTTACAGCCCCGCAAAGTTTTTTTTACGTAAAAAAATAAGCTTGAACGTCAACTTTCGGTTTTAATAAAAAAAAAACTAAAAGTGATCATGTTCTTCCAATTTTTTTAAAACATCTCTGGACTGTCCCCTTTCTAATGGTGTGCAATATGCCATGAAAAGTAATTAGTAACATCACTAATTTTCAAATTTTCTAAACTTGGTCGCAATTTTCTAATATTCAACAGGTGAAAGAAAAACAAGGGTTTGCGTAAATAACACTCACAATTCACAAGGCAGATGACATTTTCTGTCTCTTTCATAAAGTTATACGCCCGTTGTTCGTTTAAACAGGCAAAAATAGTTTTTTCACTCTAGTGAAGCGAAATCTATCTTCTATTCCTTTCTTGCATAGTGCAAACCTGTTTGAACCAATCGCGAACGGGCCCCGCGTCGCGTCGACACGGCGGCCATCTTATTTTTTAGTCGAGACATCACTGCCTCTGCTGCCTAACGTGTGTGCTAGCTTACTGTACTCCACGATTCTTTTATTTAGTTTTCGTTAAGTTTTGTTGTTTTTTGTTACGTTTTATTTACTTTTGGTGTTATTGTTAAACTTTGTTGACTTTTTTGTTGTTGCAATGACGACATACTCTAACGAGGAATATGCGGACATCATAATGGTTTATGGTGCAGCCCGTGGTGTCGCTCGTGCAGCGCAACGACTTTACCAGGAACGCTTTCCTGGTCGACGATTACCTGGCCGCAGAGTCTTCCAAGACACATACCGACGTTTACGCGAGACTGGGAGTGTCAATTTTCATGAACCAAGGGGACATGTTGTGCGACATAATGTTGAAGTGGACGAGAGAATACTGGCACTTTTTGAGGAAGACGACACAAGAAGCATTAGATATGTGGCGGCACAACTTGATATTTCAATATGGAAAGTGTGGAAAGTCCTTCGACAAAACGAAAAATATCCATTCCACGAGACTCCGGTTCAAGGTACGTAATTTAAAACCTTTGTTTGACGTTGCCTTTGTTTAGCAGGTATCCATAATCTTCTAGTGCAATTAATTACTGCTCAAGGGGAATTAAAAAGATTTTTGGTTGTTGCAGGTCTTGAGGGTGGCGACTTTGACAGACGAATGCACTTTTGTCGGTTTTTGTTACACACAGATGTGGATAATCCTGATTTTTTAAAAAGAATACTGTGGACTGACGAATCCAAATTTACCAGAGAAGGGATTCTTAACTTGCACAATTTACACCATTGGGCACCGAAACGGCAAAACCCACATGCCAAAAGACAGCAATCTTTTCAAAGACGGTTTAGTGTGAACGTTTGGGCAGGAGTGATTGGGAATCAGGTAATTGGACCGCACTACCTGCCTGATAACTTAAATGGCGATAATTATTTAGAGTTCCTGCAAAATGATCTGCCGGAATTATTGGCCGAGGTGCCCGTGTTTAATGAAGATGTGCCCATAGTATTTCAAAATGACGGCTGTCCCGCGCATTGGCGTTTAACTGTGAGGGAATACCTCGATAATGTGTTCCCCAATTCGTGGATTGGGCGCGATGGGCCTATTGCATGGCCTCCACGTTCCCCAGACTTAACTCCGTTAGATTTTTATGTCTGGGGACGTGCCAAAGAGCTAGTATACGCCACAGAAGTCCCAACGAGGGAGGTACTAATACAACGCATAGAAGCGGCCTTCGGTACAATTAAGAACGAAATACGGCTTCGGACTACAACTGTAACAATACGTCAAAGATGTCGGGCCTGCATTCGAAACAGGGGTGAACAATTTGAGCAGAATTTGTAAAAATTATGAAATAAATGTTTCAAATGCAATGTATTATTTTTATTTCAAGTAAAACCTACGAAATTTAAAAATTTTACCTGCTTGTGAGTTTTATTTACGCAAAAACTTGTTTTTCTTTCATCTGTTGAATATTAGAAAATTGTGACTAAGTTTAGAAAATTTGAAAATTAGTGATGTTACTAATTACTTTTCATGGCATATTGCACACCATTAGAAAGGGGACAGTCCAGAGATGTTTTAAAAAAATTGGAAGAACATGATCACTTTTAGTTTTTTTTTTATTAAAACCGAAAGTTGACGTTCAAGCTTATTTTTTTACGTAAAAAAAACTTTGCGGGGCTGTAAAACAAAAACTAGATGTTGCTGGCGTGTAATTCTAGTTTCAAAAGAAGCGTAAAACGTTACAAATTAAAGATTAAAAAGAAAATTAATTAATACTTAACAACTTTATTTTTTATTAAAATTTAAATGTAGAATTTTTACAATTTTTAAAAAAACAATTTAAAATCAGTATAAAAAAAACCGTTTGAGCAAGATTTTTTTACGAGGGCTGAAGAGATAGCCAAAGACCCCTCCAATCATCAGATTCGATTTGGCACACGATGCACCAAACATCCGGTATACCTATTTAATGGATAGTTTTCAAGAAACAATTAAAATTATATTTGATTAACAACCAACGTTCATGACATGGAGTTGGTGGGTATTTTGATATAAATACGACTGCGTTATCGATGCACCTCAGTCCTAAATGGACTCGAACGATGCAAAGATACCTCCCGGTGTCTTAGTCGTTTATGAATAGTTATATTTAATATACACTTGTGACAATGTGATAAAATATAATCCGTCTTCTCAGACCGGGGTACTTTGGAAGCCTCGTTGCGTCATAGCTAACTTATGCAATTTAAGTTGATGAATCATCATCATCATCATCATATCAACCCATTGCCGGCCCACTACAGGGCACGGGTCTCCTCCCACAATGAGAAGGGGTTAACAGTGGCGTTCCTAGGGTCTTGAATAAGAGCCTATATAAGGCAGTATTGATGTGCCAAATAACAAACATCAACTCATCTTTGAAAAACACTACGATTATGGTCCACACGCGAGTTATGATTAGAAATTTCGATTGATAATAAAAGCCTGGCTTTTCGGCTTCTATGGTAGTACCGCCACTGGGTTAAGGACGTAGTCCACCACGCTGGCCCAGTGCGGATTGGTGGACAGTTGATTAAAAGTAAAAGTCTAATCATTCTTTATTCAAATAAGTGCTTATTTGAATAAAGAATGATTAGACTTTTACTTTTAATCAACTGTCCACCAATATAAATGGCACTTGTGATGCCATTACATTACATACAAAATGTGTACACTGTGCATATTAGCGAAACGACGGCGATTGATACATTCGTTAACTTAAAACAAAAGCTACGAGGGTTCCAAACGCATCAGGTCTAAGAAAAAGCCCACAACAAACTTAGCAGGGTGATGGTGAATAAAATTTTCATCTAAACAAACTGCATATTTCTTGTATTACAAGTAACTCTAAATTTAGAGTGTCAGTGCACATGCATAATGAAAATGATAAGTACAACTATTTTTGCTATGCTCGTGACATTTATTATATTGGCCAAGTCCGATCGGAGCGGGACCTAGATCTAAAAGTGTAATTTAGTGCATTGATTGTTTTTGTGATGCGCGGGTGAATCGAACGGTATTATGAATGAGACCAGGCGGATTTTGCGGAGGCAGCACTCGATTCATGGTATTTTGCACGTTTATTTACTAATACTTTAATCTTTAATCGTATAAGGTAACGGATTTTTTTTCGCGTTTAATCATTTTATAGAATACTAGCTGTTGCCCGCGACTTCGTCTGCGTTTGATATTGTTTTTAAAGTATTCAGTATCGCTAAGCCTTAAATGAGTATAGTAGTATATATATAACATGTGACTGTCAATTAATTATAGACAAATAATTTGCAATAAAATAAAATTGCGACGATAATTAAAGATCTAAGCTATCCTATCTCTTAAGTTGGACCAGACTGCTCACGGTGTGTCAATTTAATTTAAAATCGGTTCAGTAGTTTAGGAGTCCATCGCGGACAAACATCGTGACAGGAGATTTATATATATTAAGATAATATAAACTCCCTATATAGTCTGAAGTGGCGATAGCGCATAAGGTCGAGCTCGACTTCACATTCGTGGGCAGAGTTCGAATCCCAGCACGCAACTCTAACTTCTCGAAGTTATGTGCGTTTTTTAAGTAATTGAAATTTCATTTGCCTTTATCCTTGGTTGCCCGGAAGAAATCGCTAACGATAAGGCCACCAAATTGTACTCTGTGCTCTATGTTTATATCTCTGTGTGAACAATAACAGTGCATTCATTCATTCATTCAATTGCTTCAACGGTGAAGGAAAACATCGCAAGGAAACCTGCATGCCTGAGAGTTCTACATAATGTTCTTGTGTGGAGTCCACCAATCCGCACTGGGCCAGCGTGGTGGACTAAGGCCTTTTAAACCCTTCTCATTGTGGGAAGAGACCACTGTTCTGTAGTGGGCCGGTAATGGGTTGATGAGATGATGAGGATATATATAGTCTGTGATTGAAAACAAGAATTAGTATTTATAGTGTTATTATATATATATATATATATATATATATATATATATATATATATGTGCTATTTATGACTCTATTATTTTATTTATGAAGCAAATGTCAATAATAATTGATCATACACCCTATTCATTAATTCAATGCATAGTGTTACAGTAATTTTATAAAGTGGGTAAATAATTAAACATTTGATTAATAACATTTGGTTCATGACATGGAATTGGTGGGTATTTTGATATTAATACGACTGCATTATGGATATACTCGTCCTACATGGACTCGAACGATTCAAAGATACCTCCCGGTGTCTTAGTCAATAGTTTAATTGTAAAAATGAGATACGCATTTAGTGCTTTGTTTATTTTAGTGGAATATAGTACCAGAATAATACATTTACATCTTACTCACATTCGAGGGAAGCTGGGAGAAATCTCTATTGTAGGGATTAGCTGTTCCAGTGTACTTTTTATTAATTCTAGTATTTTTTTTAAAATGTGTACAAGAACAATAAATAATAAATAAATAAATCTATGAATGCTTAAGGCTGCAGTGTGACGAATTTCGACATTGTCCGTTAATGACAAATGTGGAGTCTATCTATATATATGTCTTTCTGTCTCTCTCCCTCTCGTTCCTTTAATACTGAAGATCGATAACGTCTAGTGGTACCTAAGCATGTTCAACTGCAGATCACGCGGTCCTGACCTTCCTTCTATCTAGTCCAAGTCGGGTTAGTGAAAAATATTTAATATAAAAAAATCTTAGTACCCGCATGGAGTAAGAAATTGGTGGTTCGCGTGGCTCGGAGAGCACTTTATGTCATTCAGGTCGTGTCGGAGCTTGGAATAGAAAATGCATCCGTGTTTATGCACATATTTGTGCACTATAATATCTCCTGCGTACTTAGTTGAAAAATCGCTGGATATTGACCATCGTGACCGAAATTGGTTAAGATTACTGTCTACTGTACTGTACTGAAGATGGTACTGGCGAGATTCAACGCTCGTCGAGAGTTGTCGCTATCGGCTTGTGTCTTCCATTATCTGCACTTTAAAATTCCCCGCAATCTACTAAACATCTGGTGGATATAGTTTTCACGTGATCGAAACGCAAGCTTTTCTTTTTGTCGTGGTGGAAATGCTTTATTGCTACCGACCCTTGGGCAGGACGGAGTTTATGTGGGACTGACCTCTCTAAAGGGGTATACCCTAAATAACTAAAAACCACTACGGCGTGTCCCTCTTGTTGGGTTTGTTTGACGCCTGGGGAGCATCTTAACGCAGACCTCGACTGTTTTTGTTTTGTAAGCGAATTATGAATAAGACTACGCGCGTTTTCGAGGCAACATCAAAATATTTATGATACCTATTTTTCTTTTCACACGCTTTTTATTAGCTTCACTTGTATGTATGTTTATATGTAATCTTTATTTATTTGGGACTTTTATCCAACACGGATATGCCAGCCCCATCGTCCCTTAAGTAACTAGTAAACAAAAAGACCACAGAAGGTTTCAGGTCTGTTGTTGAGATATTTGTGCATAGGCAGCAATAACAGATTTTATCTGTTACATTTCCCTTATATTAATATAATTATTAGGACAAATCTTGAGATATGGTAAGCGTAACTGTACGTACGGTACATATTTATCTTTCTATAAGAGAGATAATTAAACGATGCGTCGTTTCTGTTGTGGTGCTTCATCGATGAAGCACCATCAAATAATGAACGAATGAATGAAAATAATGGACTATTTATAGAAAAGTTTGGTACATTACGTATTCACTGTTATTTACATTTAACAAGTTTTGCTGCATGAGGTTGAAAAAATTTAAACTATGTCTGACTAAAGTACTATCTGCTTCAGACAATTCAGTAAAATAAATAGGTATAGAAAAAAAATAAAAAGTTATCTTTGAAGAAAATTTAGAGTACGAGTAGATAAACAAGCTTTAATTAAAATATAAATTTAATTTTAATACTGTACTCGACGACTCTTAGAAATCTTCAGAAATGCAATGTCATCTTCTGATATAAAATCTGGGCCTTTCACACTCCAAAGTCATATTATGTATATTTTATGAATTTACTAGATACCCGCGGTTGATTGGTTATAACGTGAAGGAAAGACGATATTTGTTGCCTAAATTCGAATGTTCCGTTAAACCACCCTTGGGAATTCTATGTTTTTTCCAGGACACATAAAGTAGCCTATGTTACTCTTCGTCCTTTCAACTAACTATGATTTTTTCCACGACACAAAAAGTAGCCGATGCTACTCTGCGTCCTTTCAACTAACTCTGATGTTTATCAACGACACAAAAAGTTGCCTATATTACTCTTCGTCCTTTCAACTAACTCTGATGGTGTTCAAGGATACAAAATGTAGCCTATGTTACTCTCCGTCCTTTCAACTAACTATGATTTTTTCCACGACACAAAAAGTAGCCGATGTTACTCTCCGTCCTTTCAACTAACTCTGATGTTTTTCCACGACACAAAAAGTAGCCTATGTTATTCTTCGTCTTTTAAACAAACTCTGCTGTTTTTCTACGATACAAAAAAAAAACCTATGTTTCCTCTCTGTCTTTTCATATAACTCTGCAAAAAACCATCTCCAGCTTAGATTATATAGTAATAAATTGTGGGCGTGAAAAAAAGAAAAACATACAAAAAACGCTTACGTATAGATTGCAATTTACTACGTAATAGCGAACTTTACTGCGTAATTTGTCAATAAAAGAATTCTCCTTAATGTTTTTGTGGGCGTTTTATCAAAGTTGGTTTATCTTTAACCGACAAAGTATTGTAATATGATATAGAGCCAATTCAGCAATAAAGATATGTAGTAGATACAACCTACGTACAGCTAAATTACGTTATTATATGTCCATAGAATAATAAGATGATTAATTTATAGTTTAACTAGCGACCCGCTCCGGCTTTGCTCCGGCGCAATATTACTACTGCGTGTGGGGCAGTTTGGAGTGATAAATAATATTATATTGTGTGTATTATAGTGATTGCACACGACCCGTTACGTTGCGGCGACTTTAACAATTTTTAAGTTTTCTTTAGACCAGACAAGCTTCTACATCTTTCATGAGTTTTATTCTACGTTAGTGATGTAGCTACGTCATCGCTTGCCTGAATGAACGTTGGCTGGGCGTAGTTGCTAGCCCCATTCGATCCTCTTAATCTAAGCACATCGGGAAGACTCGATGTTATCAGGATGTGACCAGGGTATGCAGAAAGCAGGTACATGGCATACAATGGAGAAATTCCCCTCCAATACGGGTTATATAAGATAATTTGGGTGTGCAGTGCTTTTGTGCATGTATGAAATGCACGCCACTGCCTGTACTTAATAGCTTTCTGATAGTTGCGACCTGTACTCTCCATACAAAATTTGCGATACACCGAGTGCTCTGTGGTACATGGCATAAAATGGAAAAATTCCCCTCCAATACGGGTTATATAAGATAATTTGGGTATGCAGTGCTTTTGTGCATGTATAAAGTGCACGCCACTACCTGTACTTAATAGCTTTCTGATAGTTGCGACCTGTACTCTCCATACAAAATTTGCGATACACAGAGTTCTCTGTGGTACATGGCATAAAATGTAAAAATTCCCCTCCAATATGGGTTATATAAGATAATTTGGGTATGCAGTGCTTTTGTGCATGTAGCTTTCTGATAGTTGCGACCTGTACTCTCCATACAAAATTTGCGATACACCCAGTGCTCTGTAGGTACAATACTCCTATTTAAAGTCCGAGTGGCAACCCTACTTACCACAGTAAATTATATTAAAGCAGTTTGGAAACTACGAACAAACGTTCGAAACAGCACACACAGATGCTGAGGTGGCACAGATGTACCACCGGTTGCAATTCCAGGGGGTATCCCCTGTCTGTCTAACTGTCTGTCTGTTTGTCTGTCACGTACACTTGGAGGAAATATAAATATTTCAACTCTCTAACTATTACGGTTCATTAGATACAGCTGATGACGGATGAACGGATAGACTGACAGTAGTGAACGTAATTAGTAGTAGGATCCCGTAGGTATCCCTTGCGTACGGAACCCAATAAATGAACTACCTACATTACTTACTAGCTGAGATAAAAAAGTTTTTCAAATTTGACATAAATTACAATCACAACCCCAACACTCCAGTTGAGCGTAGGTAATTATTTTAACAATCGGCAAGGTATTTACGTATCTCGCGACAGGCGTAAATCTTTCAATCACTTCTGCCAAATGTCACTTTTCCATACAATATATTAAAAAAAAGTGACGTTTGACAGCAGTTTTTGCAAAATTTACGCCTCTAGACCCTAGTTTCCATATTGTTTTAGGGGAGATATTTACTGTGCTTCTACACCTTCCATGAGTTACTTATTCTATGGCAATGACGTAGAAGCTACGTCATAGCTTGCCTGAACGGACATTGACCGGGCGTGGCGAGCCCCCTTCGACTATCTTAATGTTCGCGCATATATAATCGATATCATAACTTGATTGCAATCTCATCTAAGCCTGTACATAGTAGCTTATTGTCAGTTTCGACTGGAATCTCCATACAAAATTTGCGCTCCATACAAACCTAGCCCTCGGTATAATATTATATTTTAGAGTGCAGTTGGCAACCCTAATTACACATCGTTGTGCCTTCTGCATCTTATATGAGTTAGTTGATCTATGGTAGTGATGTTTTAGCTACGTCACTTTGCCTGAATGGGCATTGACCATCCCCTTACTCGATCGAGCCTCTTAATGTTAGTGGCACATCGGTAGAGTCCTTTCGTCAATCGAAGTTAAATTGGATAATGATTGTTCTTAAGGGACAGTACTTAATACCGCCATGCTTATTACTGCCGCTAAGCAGCGTTGCTTCGTTTCGGTCTGTAGGGCGTTGTTGCCGGTGTAATTATAGGCACACTAGGCTTAGCATCTACGCCACAGTTTAATGGACACAGGGCGGCACTTAGAACGTGTTCCTTGCATGCACTGTGAAGTGTTGCTATGTTCATAGGCGATGGTTTTCCACTTATTACCAGGTGAGCCGCCTGCGTGGTCCGGCAAATAAGTACTATAAAAAAAAATCTCGTTTATCCCCTTACTGAGTAAATAATAGTAGACACGCTAATCTGGAAAGAATAAGGTAATTTATTAAACCCATACCGTAACCGGCATTACACAGCATCGTTCCGGGTGGTTTATTACACATCTCCATATCCAGGTTCTGTAAAGAACGATTTATATGAAACAATAATTCTACACTGTCTGTGCGTTGCTTACTCTTTGGTAGTGACGTAATAGCTACGTCATCGCTTGCCTGAATGGACACGGGCCGGGCGTGGTGCCGAGCCCCCTTCGAGCCTTCGCTTCATTGTTGCTCGCTCTTTGCGCGGGAAAGCCCGTGTCGCAGCGAATTTAAAAATCGAACGTCGGGCGTTGTTTTTTAATCGCGTGACGCTGGTGTTTCAGAAAGTTTTCAGTGATAAAGTGTAGTTACACATTGCAGATAAATATTTCGATGGTGATAATGGACGAAGGTAAAGGAAAATGTTACAAATTGATTTGATAAATATATAGCGAATGTTTTATTATATCTTTTTCCTATAAGACCAAAGGTATTTTCGCGTTGCATTTTCATGTCGTCTGCGATCATTTAAAACTTCTTTAAAATAGTTCAAGTGTCAGTCTCAATAAGATTGTTTAGATCACTGAGTATAATTCTCTATCAGCTCAACCTGACTGACAAAATCCCACCAAAATCAGATCAGACAAGTTAGTTACTACTATTCAAAATCATACATCCCGTTCAAGGGTCAACTCAAGGGTCTCCCTTGCCCTGGCCTTAAGACCGGTAACGAGGGGATCTTCGAATGCAAAGGGTCCAAATGTTTAGAACATTGGAGATAAAATAATCAATGTTAACTGCTAAATGGAATGATGTGACTACGCACCAGTTCGAGGAACACTTCTAAAGTGGACTGGTTTTTGATGCTTCAATATTAGTCCTGTACACGGTTTCTGTGTGTTCTTAACTCTGTGTATCACGCTTTTGTTCAAATAATCAATTATTTTCAAACTCTTTTTCTTACATATAATATGTAAGTGTGACGTCCCAGCGGTTAGGATTTTTCTCGGGGAGCGAGTTTGATCACCGGCTCGTACCTCAAACCTTTAGGAGTTATGTGCGTTTTAAATTTAAGCAATTAAAATAATGGTTGCTTTAACCGTGAAGGAAAACATCGAAAGGAACCTACATGCGTGGGAGTTCTCCATAACGTTCCCAAAGGCGTGTGAAGTCTACCAATCCGCACTTGGCTAGCGTGGTGGACTGCGGCCTTATCTAGGCGGGCCAACTATTATTTACCAAAAAAAAAATATCAACTGTTTTTTTTAACTTTAAAATGCATATAAAAAATTTAAAAGTTTTTGTATGCATTTTAATTTTATTAAATTGATTTTTCCTCGAAGTGTAGTTAGAAACACTAATATTTATTTTTCAAATCGGTCATCGATCATGTGTTATGAAGAATAAAAATTAACTTGTATTCCCTAAAGGGATATGAGATCGGAAGTACATTATATAATACCTAAAGTGCCGGTGAATTAAAAAGGTATAAAATTTCCTAAAGGTGTGTGACCTTTGTATTTATCTGATAAATATTTATTTCTAATGCTAAATGGAAACAATTTTAACGATTTCTTATCTATAGGTATAGTTGTATTAGTTATAATTCGAGCTTAAAGACATTGACTATTTATTACTGTACTATAAGATAAGTTATCGTTATTAAAGGGAATTAACCTAAATGACTTAGTTTCTAGCTTGGAAAAGCTGTAATAAGTACTTCATTAATGTCCCACTAAGAATACAGGAAGGGCCAAACGGTAGCGATATTTAAAAAATGTGAATAAATATCAAAATACAATGTCAGTAGCGACGACAGTGTTTCTTGGCAATATATCACGTTTGATACGATTTCGATCTATTGGAAATTTAAATATCGCCAGAAATATCGATATATCGATATTTTATTTACAGGGGTAGGGTATCCCTATGACGAGGTCGAATGGTAATTTAACAAAGTGCGCACCAATATACCTCTCGGGAGACTCGAGTCTTAGATTTGCAGTAGAGCTATTTTGTCAATACTTTCATTTCCATATACTTAAACGATATTTTTGACGGACACTCGGGTACCCTATATATACAAATGGTCTTATTATTATTTTTTTACTTTACTAAAGTATATCTGGTATTAAAAAAAATATATTGTCTAAGTTCGTTTGTCTTTCTGTCTGTCTGTCTGTCTGTCTGTCTGTCTGTCTTTGTTCCGGCTAATCGCAGAAATGGCTAGACCTATTTCTACGGGACTTACTTGTTGCACTGCCACACATGTTACAAGGAGTCCATGCGGCATATTGCACGTGTATGTCCGTATACTGTAAATCCACTCGCGTAAGGATACGATGGGAGCCCAACCGGGAGGTAAACGCAGCGTTGGTAGACCACCAAACGAGGTGGAAAGATGACATCAAGCGAGTGGCTTGAAACCGCTGGAAACAAGGCGGTGGGGTATTGGGCCCCAGATATTGGTACTCCCTTCAAGAGACCTATGTCCAGCAATGGACGTCAATCGGTAAAAGTGATGATGGTGACGATGAGTGATGCCATATCCCAATACCCCTTTACAAATCACCTTGTCTATGAATTCAGTTTGTACACGTATATTAAACAGAGTCAGTGATAGCCAAGTGGAAAGTCGGTGATTGACCAGTGGGTAGGACTTCAACTTCACTTTCGGGGGACCGAGTTCGTAACTTAGCAACCACCTCTAAGTTATGTACTTTTTAAGAAATTAAAAATCACTTGCTTCTACGCTGAAGGAAAACATGACTACATAATCTTAATATATATAAATCTCCTGTCACGAAGTTTGTCCGCGATGGACTCCTAAACTACTTAACCGATTTTAAATTAAATTGACACACCGTGAGCAGTCTGGTCCAACTTTAGAGATAGGATAGCTTAGATCTTTAATTAATTATAGTCGCAATTTTATTTTATTGCAAATTATTTGTCTATAATTAATTGACAGTCACATGTTATCTACATACTACTATACTCATTTGAGGCTTAGCGATACTGAATACTTTAAAAACAATATCAAACGCAGACGAAGTCGCGGGCAACAGCTAGTTTTTTTATATTTATCAATAGTATTTTTGTATTCCTGTAATCTGGTTTATGTTAATATGTAGTTATTCGTATGTATCTCTTAAACAGTGTACCCCACCTTTTCGTTTTTCTTTTTAGATTTTTCCTAATCCTAAGGTTGCTTGGCAGAGATCGCTACTTATATATAGGCGATAAGGCCGCCTTTTGTACCCTACTAAATACTTAAATTGTTTGTTCTTTTTTTTGTTTTTCTGAACTGGATGTGGTGTACAAATAAAGAGTATAATGAATAAATAAATACCTAAGAGTTCTAAATATTGTTCTCAATGGTGTGTGAAGTCTACCAATCCGCACTGGACAAGAGTGGTGGACTACGGCCTTGTAGTGGGCCGATAATGGGTTGATATTATGATGATTATGATGTCGAATATAAAAAAAAAAAATTGGTTTTACTAAATTTACCTGTTTCTACCGGCGGCGATCTAATTAAATTTTAGAACACAAACGCTACTATTGTGACCTGAATATGATAGTTAGATATATTCCCTCGCGGACTTTTTTTTAGGTAATAAAGAGTACTTTAATCATGTAATACATATTGTTATAGATTGAAAGTCGTACGACGGAAAATTACAGACCAACAACAATAATAATAGACGCAGTAAAGATTAGAAAATTAGCTTAAATCTCTATTATCGTGATATAAGGCGTACTGTGTGTAATGCCTCGTACGATCACAGATAAGCCAAGGTCAAAGTAGGTAAATAGATATACTCTACATGTTTAATAAATACGCGGCTTGTGACTATTAAAACAACTTAGGAGTTATATCCGAGGCGACTGGTTATTGATGATAACTTTATAATCTCTCGACGATCTCCTTGGCGCAGCGGTGGGCGCCGTGGATTCAAGTTGGAATTTATAATTTCTGAATTTTCTCTGGTCTGGTCTTGTGGAAGGCTTCTGGCGTAGCTAGTTACCTACCGACCAAGCCGTGCCGATGACGCGTAGAAACGGATTAGGGGTATGTTTATAATATAAATGCATCATTACTTACAGCTGCCGGTGCGGTTGCAGTCAAGGGCTAACTTGTAGAGAGATAAAAAAAAACCTATGTTACTCTACGTCGTTTCAACTAACTCTATGCCAAAAATCAAGTCGATTGGACAAATAAACGAGCACAAATAAATAAATTATTAAAGATGCTTTAAAAAAAAAAAACAAAGGCGACCGAAGTGGCGGGCAACAGTATATTAATAAAAATAATAATAAATATACTACGACAATACACACATCGTCACCTAGCCCCAAAGTTAGCGTAGCTTGTGTTATAGGTAACTAAGATGACTCATGAATATTTTTATGAATTAGATATACATAAATACTAAGAAAATACATATAAACACCCAGACACTGAGCAACACTTATTCTCATCACACAAACATTTTCCAGTTGTGGGAATCGAACCCACGGCCTTGGACTCAGAAAGCAGGGTTGCTGCCCACTGCGCCAGTCGGCTGTCAAAAAATGCCATGCGCCTCGCCGAAAAGACAAAGACAGTTTATCTCAATGGCAGAACGATTTTCAAATTATGTATAAGGTGGCCTTATGTGAATATAGTGTAATATAGTAGAAAATAAATAAGTAGGTGTATAGTAATCAAGAACCACATATAGGTACGTACTACGCAGAACTGTAGGACATAAACTCATAACTATATGTCACAACTCAATTGTAATGGATCATTTGCCGTGTTTACCGCAACCCACACACCTCAGGGTTAGTCACACAGACTCACACAGACAGACATAGTTATGTTTATATCTAAAGGACTTGAGGTTTTCTAAAGACTCCCATTCACAGGCGATTCCAGGAACCCAGTTGAAAAAGTAAACTGACATTAGCTTGCTTGGTCGCGTGTAGTTTTAACGGTAGACTTGGGCCTTAGATGTGCTTTACTTAGGTTTCTTTGCCAGCCAGCTTGCGTCCTTATCGCGGCGTTGAAGCTTGAGTTCTCGGTAGAATGGGGTCTAGGATTTCCTTTAGATAGGTTTTGTCGACGACCAATTTGCGTCCTTATCGTGGCGTTCAAGCTTGCGTCCTCGGTAGAATGGGGTCTTAGATTTCCTTAAGATAGGTTTCGCCGACTACCCACTTGCGTCCTTATAGCTGTGTTCAAGCTTGCGTCCTCGGTAGAATGGGACCTTAGATGTTCTTTAGAAAGGTTTCGTCCCCGACCAATTTGGCGTCCTTATAACGGCGTTGAAGCTTGTGTCCTCGGTAGACTAGAGCCTTAGATGTCCTTTAGATACATAAAAAAAAAAAAAAAAAAAAATAGATTTCGACGACGATCAACTTGCGTCCTTAAAGCGGCGTTCAAGCTTGCGTACTAGGTAGAATGGGGCCTTAGATTTCCTTTAGATAGGTTTCGTTCCCGACCAACTTGCCTCCAAATCGCGGCGTTCAAGCTTGCTTCCTCGGTAAAATGGTGTCTTAGTTGTCCTTTAGTACATTTTTGTTTAAATTTAATACTTCAAGGTTTGTCTCATAAAAAGATGTGTCCATTCCAATCAGGTTTATTGCAAGCGAAGTCGATTACAAGTGAAACCGGTTTAATAATAATTCGCTCGCTGAATTTTGCACCGTACGTCCACGTTTGTTGTACCTACTCGTTAACGAAAGAGAATGTGACCCTGAGAACGGTATTTTCCTAGAGGATTTACATATATATGTTAGCGGTACATATATATGATAGCCTGCTGTAGTAATTTTACCGGTAAATTACAAAAATTATAAAAACCGGCTAGTGCCGAGTGCGAATCGGAGTCGCCCAACGAGGGCTCGGTAATGTAATAGGAATCGAGTCGCGCCATTTTTCGGTCTTAATTTAAACTTTCCCTAATTATAATCCCCGATTTCCCTTATTATTGAGATTCATTAAGTTATAAAATTATGTTTGCTTTGTTACGTAGATGATCACGTATAGCTACGTTTAAATTCAAAAGTTGAAGTGAGTTTTTAATCCTTTCTTATTGAATTGCATAAACTTTTGGCCCCGTTTGACCATCATTTTTTTATTCCAATGGCGTTGGACCATTATTATATATAACTGTTCCAAATTTGGTGTCTTATGTTTTGGTGCTTTGATGGGTACTATGAAAATAACTGAGTAAGACGGACGGACGGATGGACAGACAGACAGACGGACACCAAAGTTTTTTCTCTTGAGGTGCAAAACCAAATCACCTTGAATCACTCAAATCGGGATATCGACGAAACTTACGGGTTGAATTCAGTACCCAATATTCTACTATACTATACTATACTATACTATACTATACTATACTATACTATACTATACTATACTATTTTTTTTCCATTTCATCAGATATGTTATTCATATGCAACACTTATTAGTTATTTTGTATTTATTTCTCCATTCTCCTGTTCAAATACTAAGCAGCGAGGTGACGTAAGAAAACTACAGCTGTAAATAAATTACCGGTACTTTATATCTACTTTATTTATGACAAGGTAAAAAAGCGGTTATTGGTCAACACCAATAACCGCTTTTTTACCTAGAGGCAACCCTCTATAGGTTTACTGTCGTGACCAGTGTGTGTATGTGTTTGTGTGTGGGTGTGTGTGTGTGTGTGTGTCTATCTATTTTTATTTCTGTGCCATCGCATTTCCCGATTTTGATTTTGTTTTTATTGTTTGAACGGTGAACAGTTTGAAGAGTTCTTAGTGATGTTTGATGAAAATAGGTCCACGGTACAAGATGGCCGCTCCCAAAAAATGGCAGATGGCAAGTACCTACCTAGGTCCATAACAATACGAAATGCCATTATAAAAGATATCGATCAAAATATGTCTACAGTGTAAAGTTATGATTTGGTACGTAACATAGTGATAACTTGATATGAATGCATATCAGTCAAATATACGGCCATGAGACACGATTATCTACGTTCCTAAGATATATATGTTATCTGCAGATGACTTTTCTTTTTATACGTTAGTTACAAGTTATCTGTTGGGCAAGTTCTGAAGGTAATTTTGGATCTAACAATGCGTACGTTTAAACAATGTGTTAAAACACATTTATTACAGCGAGTTTATTATTGACGGCCGATTGGCGCAGTGGGCAACGACCCTGCTTTCTGAGTCCAAGGTCGTGGGTTCGATTCCCACAACTGGAAAATGTTTGTGTGATGAACATGAATGTTTTTCAGTGTCTTGGTGTTTATCTGCATATTATAAGTATTTATATGTCCATTTTATCTTTACTTTCTGTTTAATTTAATTCCAAGTTGTGTACACATACTTTGGGTTGGAGCTTAGAACAAAACTTGTTATTACTTATATTTAGATCTACTTTTAGTTATTACCTGTTTTGTGTACCTAATAACAATAAACAAAACAAAAAATAAAAAAACTAACAGAATCTTAGAAAACTAGTTAAGGCGTGCAGAGGCGGCCTTTATTAAAAATTGTAAAAAGATTAAGATGAAAATGTTTGAAGTCAAAAGAAAAAGTAAAGCAGTTATGGGATAACTTTACTTATTAAAAATTAACGCTGAAGAATTCGCGGTAAACCGCAAGCTCTCAACACATACGAGAAGCTATTGTGGTTTAAGTTAGCAGATAGATAGTCGGTATTTAGAACGTAGAAAAATGATAGTTAAATTATAAAATGTTTAAGGTGGAAAATGTTTATGGTGGAGGGGAGTACAGAGTTTCTTTCTGACTTCGTCTCAGTAGAATCTGCCTTATGTAACGGTGGTAGAGTCACTATAAACAGACGGATTTGGCGTTTCTACAGTACCTTTTTATCCATTAAAAATAACAATTCCCGCGGGATTTTTAGAAAAATCGAAACTTGGATCAAACCAGCTGTTTTGTTTTTTTTACGCGTTTAATACGTTTTTTTACATATCTCGTGGAAATAGTTTCTTTTCCCGGGATAAAAATTATCCAACTAGCTCTATGTCAAAAGTCTAGTTGATTTCATAAAGCTGAAGAGTTTGTTTGTTTGGACAACTGGAAAATGTTTGTGTGATGAACATGAATGTTTTTCAGTGTCTTGGTGTTTATCTGCATATTATAAGTATTTATATGTATTATATTCATAAAACAATATTCATCAGCTATCTCAGTACCCATAACACAAGCTACGCTTACTTTGGGGCTAGATGGCGATGTGTGTATTGTCGTAGTATATTTATTTATTTACCCTGCTTTCTGAGTCCAAGGTTGTGGGTTCGATGCCCACAACTGGAGAATGTTTGTGTGATGAACATGAAAGTTTTTCAGTGACTGGTTATTTATATGTATATTATAAGTTATATTTTACATTATTCATAATGAAAAAGTTCATCAGTCATCTTAGTACCCATAATACAAGCTACGCTCACTTTGGGGCTGGATGGCGGTGTGTGTATTGTCGTATATTTACTAATTTTTAATTTTTTTTTTTATTTATTAACTATTTAATTGATGAATTTCTTAATGACAAGGTCGGTTGGAAGCACACCGCTCCGCTTCCATCTCTCGCAAGCTATAATAATTATTGTAAAAATGATCATTTTGACAAGAGCAATTGCTGAGTTTCTTGCTGACACTTCTCGGTATCCGCCTTCCGAACCTGTGGTAGTCACTACAAACAGGCAGATTTCACGTTTCAAAAATGCTCGTATTTAGGCTTATTTGAAATAAATTAATTTCAAATTCTTGACTACGATTTCATGTATAATATACCTAACTATATTTTTGGTGGTAGGTATCTCAACTTTTCGCAGCTATTTTACTTATAGAAGAACACAGCATATTAAAACAGTACTTGGTCGGGTTCGAATACAGTATATTCATTGTTACGATTTACCATCTCTTTTTTCCTTTTTTGATGCATTGCCGAGTCGTCGAGTTCACCATAAATAAAATTTTATATTTTTATTAAAGTGATGTGTTAGATTAGTGGGCAAGGCCCCGGCTTTCCTTTCGGGGTACCGAGTTCGATCCCCGGTCGGTACGCACCTCTTAAAGAAGTATATCGTGAGGTAACCTGCATTCCTGAGAGTTCTCCATAATGTTCTCAAGGGCGTGTGAATCTTGCACGCACTTGGTGAACTACTACAGCACGGTAAATTGTATAAGCTTTCGGCCTAAACTCTTTTCATTCTGAGAGGAGACGTGTGATCTGTAGTGGGCCGATTATGATGATGATGATTAAAATGTTTTCCCCTGCATTTGTAAGAAATCTCAGTATAAATAAATATACTACGACAATACACACATCGCCATCTAGTCCCCAAAGTAAGCGTAGCTTGTGCTATGGATACTAAGATAACTGATGAATTATAAAGAAGTTATAAAAACAAAAATTGTACCTACACAATATTATGTGTAGTATTTTTCATTTTGTCACAAAAAAAAATACAAAAATGTACTTAGTCGCAAAGTTTAATCTATGTATAAATCCATTTCGAAGATTTTTGATTGCATAACACGAGCCATTTGTAATCTTAAGTACCTAAAATGCATCACGCTGGAAGTTGTGACTGATAACTTTAGTTTTGCTATCCTTACTAATAATAACGCACCTCAAGTAGACACACATGTTGTAATTTTTTTGTTGACTGTAGACTTGTTTTTGTAGACTTTAAATTATACTTAATTTTGATTTATATAACTTTGATCTACTTATTTATTTCAATTTGTATAAGCGCTAGTAGTAATACTAGTAACTTACTAGGATGACCCCAATTTCAATGTACTATTTTGCTGTACGAAACGAAATAAATATTTTTAATTTTAATTTTTAATTATATACTAGCGGTCCCCCACGACTTCGTCCGCGTATAAAACAACCTTAAAAGATAGACATATGCTGTCGCGGACTTTTTTTTAGAACTTTCAAAGAGGGACAACATAGTCATAACTGATTTTATCGAAACTACCGTTTTCGCAGCGCACGCAGCGAAAGTTCTCACTAGGCAAAACCCCCTGATTTACAAACATTCTTCATCAAACAACACAGCTCTGTTTGGTCTTAGCGTGACGACGACAGCCTTTTGCCTTTTTCGATAAAACGGCTATCCAAAACTGAAATAATTTTTCAAATCGGACTAGTAGTTCATCGCGTCCAAGTAAACAAACAAACAAACAAACAAACAAACTCTTCAGCTTTATATATTTGTATTAGATGTGAAATCAACTAGACTTTTGACATAGAGCTAGTTGGATAATTTTTATCCCGGGAAAAGAAACTATTTCCACGAGATTTGTAAAAAAACGTATTAAACGCGAAAAAAACAAAACAGCTGGTTTGATCCAAGTTTCGATTTTTCTAAAAATCTCGCGGGAATTGTTAGTTTTAATGGATAAAAAGGTACTTTAGAAACGCCAAATCCGTCTGTTTATAGTGACTCTACCACCGTTACATAAGGCAGACTCTACTGAGACGAAGTCAGAAAGAAACTCTGTACTCCCCTCCACCATAAACATTTTCCACCTTAAACATTTTATAAGCGGAGCTTGCGGTTTACCGCGAATTCTTCAGCGTTAATTTTTTAATAAGTAAAGTTATCCCATAACTGCTTTACTTTTTCTTTTGACTTCAAACATTTTCATCTTAATCTTTTTACAATTTTTAATAAAGGCCGCCTCTGCACGCCTTAACTAGTTTTCTAAGATTCTGTTAGTTTTTTTATTTTTTGTTTTGTTTATTGTTTATTGTTATTAGGTACACAAAACAGGTAATAACTAAAAGTAGATCTAAATATAAGTAATAACAAGTTTTGTTCTAAGCTCCAACCCAAAGTATGTGTACACAACTTGGAATTAAATTAAACAGAAAGTAAAGATAAAATTATATATAATATATAATTTCCCTAAAGATTATGTGGAATAGTGCTTAATAATTTGATTTTTAAAAATATTTATCCTTTTCTTAAAAATGCCAATATTACGATTACTTGATACTAAATCATTATAAAGGCGGCACATGCGAACGATGGGATTGTAAAAGGAAGTGTTGTTCTTGTAGACACTTAGGACAACAAAGGGTTTTAATATTTTAATCTGATGTTAACGCGAGTATTTATAGTAATGAGCGAGAGTAAGACGGAAGAATTGTTTCTTGCGTTCTGTGTGCAATAACGAATTAAAACAAAACGTCCAACCTCCATATAACACTATGGATTTTAGTAAAACTTTTTAGGCGAGGTCAAACCACGGCATCCTGCTTTCATGTATGCGACCAGTTACAAACATTCTTCTAATGGATGCGTTTTGTTATTGGTCGCCTCATGAGCCTATAGTTACACCAACTACCCAACTCCTCAGAGTGGAAGGCAGCGATGCTGCTACGCGGCAGACATAAGAATGGCATGGACGAGCTCTGTCTCAAAAAACTACTGTAACTAATTCGGTTACATGTTGTATATATTTTAATATACAACGTGTAACCGAATTAGGAAATATTGTTGAGGGAAGCATTAGTACATTTCATTAGGGATCACCCTGTAAAAATATTAAATCAAAAGAAGCCTAGTTATTTTTATTACAAACGAATTAAACATATTCGAAGTGTGACAACCCTAATGAAGAAACAAGACCGACACGCGCATTGTACCTACTCTACGCAACACGTACCTGATAAAGAGTCATTTGGTTTTATGTTTGCATGTGACGTAAGAGCTGAATCGGATTTCTTTTAGTGATAATTATGGCAGTGGTTTACTCAAAAACTATAAGGTTTCCGGTTTCACAGATAAGTCTCAAAGAGAGAACATAATGTACCTCTAAAGCCCGTGAAGTAATATTTCGATTTTGATTTACACGTTCTACAATACATAGAATAAAAAAAAAATGAAGTTAAAAAAAGAAAAGAAGTATTTATTTCGTTTGACCTAGATTCATGAGTTTGCCAATTATTTTGGGCTGAAGCCATAAGAGTAGGTTATAAAACCTAACTATAAGCTTGTGTTATGGGTAGGTATTATGATGACTGAGGAATATTTTTATTAATAAAACCGACTGGCGCATTGGGAAGCGACCCTGCTTTCTGACTCCACGGCCGTGGGTTCGATTCCCACAACTGGAAAATGTTTGTGTGATGAACATGAATGTTTTTCAGTGTCTGGGTGTTTATCTGTGTATTCTAAGTGTTTATGTATATTGTTCATAAAAATATTCATCAGTCATCTTAGTACCCATAACACAAGCGACGCTTACTTTGGGGCTAGATGGCGATGTGTATTTATGGTCGTAGTATATTTGTTTATTTATCTCTCTGGCACCATGCCCGAAATTGGTCAGGGAAAACTCTATATTTTTGTAGTAGGTACCTACTTAATGTAACATTAAATACATGAGATAAGCAGTGTATTATATGAGTATGGTATTATATAGCGTATGATAACATTTCTTAGGCTTATGTGATAAAAACCAAGTCTAATCACTAATGTTAAGTGTTGACATCCGCGAGATTATCTGCGTCACATTAATTAGTATTTTACAAGCTACATAGCTTTAATTATTAATTATATTATTTTATGTCTCGGGTGTGGATTTTTTTATGAACTACTTGGCTGTGTTGGAGACTTTGCCCGTGTGCAATCTCTCTCTAATAAATAGATTTAATGTATGTACAAATACTACCAACTTTATGTAATTAAAAAAACCGGCTAAGTGCGAGTCGTACTCGCGTACAAAGGATTCACGGCTATTATCTATACGATTAATATTAATTTTATTTACATTTAATTACTTAATTTTAAGGTGAATATATAATTAATTGTTATGTTAATCTTTAAAATGTTTACGTGTTGCCTTTATAAATATCGAGCAAAAAACAAGCAAAATGATCTCGTTAGTTGTATAGGAGCCTCCTTTATTCAATTTAATAATATATTATTTAGTTTCACATCATCTATGAAAATTTTATCAAACTAGCACAGTTCATGAGACGCAACCTGGTGGCAGACAGCCAGGCGGACGGACATCGGAGTCTCTGTAACAGGGTCCCGTTTTGCCCCTAAAATGGGGTTAAACGGTGACAATGTATCAGAATATATTAGTATGAAAGACTTCTAACACTTCATCTGGTGGGCAACTACCAAAACCCATCTCATTCTAAGAGGAGACCCTCGCCATGGAGTGGGACGGTAATGGGTTGATAAAACTGTTTTAAAAGTGCGGTTTTTTTTTTCAGGTGACGACATGCCTGTTAGGGACGGCGCCAAAAGGTCCCTGATAGGCGTCATCGACGATGGAACAAAGACAGTCAGATTTGTGGTAAGTAGCCAGATTAAAAAAACCGGTGGTAAGTACACTACTGACAGATTGATTCGATGTGCTAAAAGATACAGCTTCTTTGAAATAAACACATTTGTAACTTGGTTTGTCCCGCTGCTCCAGCCTACTGGATTCAAAAATGTAATAAAAATATAGCCAATTAGCCGTTGGCCGCGATTACTTCGACAATTTTTTTTAATAAAAAAAATCGGTATAATATTCGAAGTAAGCTGATAGACAGACAAAGGACTTTTTATCCCAGAAAAGCGTTGATTGAAGCGGGTGACTTTCCCGGTGCATTTAAAGATTTAAAAATGAGTTTATGATATTTCCTCGAGTTTTCAGTAAAAGACTTAGGAAAAAAAATTATCATCTTTATCACCATCAACCGATAGACGTCCACCGCTGGACATGGTATTTTGTAGGGAGTTCAAAATTACAAGGTTTTGT
The DNA here is from genome assembly GCF_905163445.1 of Pararge aegeria. Taxonomy (NCBI): domain Eukaryota; kingdom Metazoa; phylum Arthropoda; class Insecta; order Lepidoptera; family Nymphalidae; genus Pararge; species Pararge aegeria. Next base: position 4,690,263 of record NC_053204.1, on the reverse strand, counting down.
GCAGTTTGTGCCGGCTGTCCACCCCGTTGGGAGTCTACCAACGCTGCGTTTACCGAGGTGCGAGGTCGCAATTCCACCACCTTGGGCACCCAACGCACATCTGTTCTTCGAGCTATGTGCAGTGGCGTGCACAGGGTTTTTGACCAGGTTATCCATAAAGAAGGAAAATGGCATAAACATGAAAATTCCTTCCCCTTTATGAACTATACAAAAATTCTAGTAGTAATTCTAGTAGGCAGTGCTTTGAAGGGGCTCCAGACGCGCATCCTCTCCGGCGGAGACGAGTGGGAAGAAGACGGAGGCAATTTGCCGGCGGCGGGTAGCTATTGGGCTAGCTACCGGTCACTAAGCAAGTCTCTCTTCTATCTTGGGGTTCAAGCTGTCCTGATCCTGTTTTGAGCCTCGCCAGCGCGGGAGCCCCAGTGATCTGTTGGGGTGGTTGGTAGACGTCCGGGAGGTATACAACGGGTGCCCCGGGCGTCTAACAAAGCCAACAAGGGCCACCTCCGTCCAGCCCAAAGGTCGGAGGTAGCAATAAAGCTTTTCCACCACGCCAAAAAAAGATAAAAAAAAAAGGGTATGCAGTGCTTTTGCATGTACGAAGTGTACGCCACTGGCTATGTGCCCCGCCCATTGCCACTACAGCTTCGCGAATCGTTGAACTATGCCGGAACTGCAGTGAAGAAGATACGCCACATGACGGACATAGAAACTGCTAGGCTAGTCTATTTAAGTTACTTTCACAGCATTATGTCTTAATATATAAACTACTCAGATTTTGTTTCCTTTAATATAATAATATTTACTTGTTTTTAAATTTTATTTCATTTATAATACTAAATACCTACTACCTAGGTAGTTGCTTCTTAAATAGTTTTAAATGACAATGTGAGATGGTGATAACAAAAAAAAACCGGCTAAGTTTGTGGTGGGCTTCTTCTTACACCAGGGCGTGTTTGGAACCCACGAAGCTTTTTTAAGTTGACGAATTTAGTTATCGCCATCAACACACTTCTTTGTCATATTTTTACATGTAGTAATGTACGCATCAAAAGTGCTATCTATGTGCCTATTTGAATAAAGAAATATTTAACTTTGACTTTGGTTTAACAATACATACCCTATAATATCTATCTACATAATCTTAACACAATTCTATAGAAGTTAGCACGCTCACTTAATTATCGTGTATTTGTCAGACATGACCGGTTCTCTACGTGACTAGTAGATACAAAGTTATATAACTTATTGTTATTGAATTGAATGGTAAATATTATATATGTATATGCATTTTATATATGCATTATATCATCATCATCATATCAACGGATAGACGTCCACTGCTGGACATAGGTCTTTTGTAGGGAGTTCCAAATTCCACGGTTCTGTGCCGCTTGGATCCAGCGGCTACCTGCGACGCGCTTAATGTCGTCTATACACCTCGTTGGGGGTCGACCAACGCTGCGTTTACCAGTGCGAGGCTGCCATCCTAGCACCTTTGGACGCCAACGTTTATCCTTTCTCTGATTTAACTTTAATGGGAAGTATCTATTATGATACAAACGCATATATAATATGAGTCTTGTAAAACTTTAATCTTCTCTTCAGTGGAAGGTTCCCGAAAACACTTCCAATCGCGGGTCAATCATAGCCCAGAATGGTAGTCGTGGCCACTAGACTTCACTCTTAATCACTTGTATCGCTTTGAAGTTACTTTGTCTCTCTTTCGGTTAATACTAACTCCCTTTAATACAACTTATCCGAGGGCTGGAACCTTCTTTACTCAGAGATCGTTAAAATGATCGTGAAACATTTTGACATATATGACTATTCTCGGAATTACCTTGTTATATAATAATAAATATACACATAAATACTTATAATATACATACATAAACACCCAGACACTGAAAAACCCACGGCAAAAACCAAAAAATCGAACCCACGGCCTTGGACTCAGAAAGCAGGGTCGCTGCCCACTTCGCCAGTCGGCCGACATATGATACATATATAGCCGATTGGTCAGTGGGTAGGACTTCGACTTCACTTTCGGAGGGCCCAGATCTAACTTTTCTAAGTAATGTGCGTTTTAAGTAATAAATATATCACTTGTTTCAACGGTGAAGGAAAACATCATGAGAGATTATTCATCACATGATTATTATTATTATTAAATTAATTACTACATAATGTTCTCAAAGGTGTGTGGAGTTCACCGATCCGCACTGGGCCAGCGTGGTGGTCTATGGCCTTAACTCTTTCTGGTTCTGGGAGGAGACCCGTGCCCTGTAGTGGGCTGGTAATGGGAAGATATGATGATGATGATGATTGTTTCACAGATATACGAAGCGGAACGGTCTGAAGAGCTAGCTGCGTACCAGCTGGATAAAACTGAAGCTCAACCCCAGGAGGGATGGTACGAACAGGATCCTAAGGAGATTATACACCACGTCAAAGCTTGCGCCGATAACGCAATCGAGCAGTTAACTGAGTTAGGTAAGATATCCGGGTTCCCGGGCGTCTAGCTAAGCCAACAAGAGACGATCGTGCTTGTTTTTAGTTCGACTATATCCCCTTTTTATGTAACCGATTCTAACCTATGGTTCAAGACTTGGTTCTTAACCGTTCTTACAATCAAAATGGAAAAATGAAAAGACTAATTTTGAACACACGTCTTCTAGAAAAATACACAATTTTTTTGTAATGTCCAGAGTAGGCTATTGATACCTCCTTTTAGAATGGGAAATGGGGGAGGGAGGGAGGGGATGCGCACACCTTCGTCTTTCAAAAATATGGAACATATCCGAATTTTTTTAAGTTACACTTCTTTTGGCGCGTAAGGGAAAAATCTTCTTCTCAGACGGTTCGCTCTTGTCAGAGCGGTCGTGGTCGTCACTTAAGGGTTGCGGCACCCTTGACTATCCGTCGCCACTCCTCTCTGGCAGCTGCCTTTCTAAGACACTCATGTAAGGGGACAGCCACTGCAGTCTTTATTTGGTCAGCCCATCTCATAGGCGATCTTCAGCGTGACACTTCACAATAAATAGACACCCTGAAGTTAGCTATAAGGTTTGACAGTGTACACTTTCAATTGACAAAATCTGCGGGCGCTTTTCGGTGATTCTATTGATTCAATTGTAATAAATCTCAAATTTTAATGTTGTTTGTCCGATAGTGAGTCTATTAATATTATAAAAATATATAAGTCTATTAATAATATATATGTATTGTACTTATGTACATTATATACTTACTTATATTATATACTAAAGTACATTTTGTACTTAAGTACATTATATACTTAGCTACATTATATACATATGTACATTATATACTTTAATACATTATATTTTTAAGTACATTATATACCGAAATACATTATATACTTACTTAAATTATATACTTAAGTACATTATTTACTTATTTATATTATATACTTTAATACATTATATACTTATGTACATTATTTACTTAAGTACATTATATACCGAAATACATTATATACTTACTTAAATTATATACTAAAGTACATTATTTAATTAAATACATAATTTACTTATGTACATTATATACTTTAATATATTATATACTTAAGTACATTATTTACTTATTTATATTATATACTTTAATACATTATATACTTATGTACATTATTTACTTAAGTACATTATATACCGAAATACATTATATACTTACTTAAATTACATATTAAGTATATAATGTTCTTAAGTAAATAATGAACTTAAGTATATAAAGTATTTAAGTATATAATGTATTCAGATATATAATATACATAAGTATATAATGGATTTAAGTATAAAATGTATTTAAGTATATAATGTACCTAAGTATATAATATACTTAAGAATATAATGTACCTAAGTATATAATGTACTTAAGAATATAAAAAATCAAAGTATATAATGTACTTAAGTATATAAGTTATTAAGTATATAATGTTCTTAAGTAAATAATGAACTTAAGTATATAATGTATTTAAGTATATAATGTACTAAAGTATATAATGTACTAAAGTAATTAATGTACTAAAGTATATAATGTATTCAATTATAATGTATTTAAGTATATAATGTATTTAAGGAAATTATGTACTTGAGTATATAATGTACTTAAGTATATAATGTACTAAAGTTTATAATGTACTAAAGTAATTAGTGTACTAAAGTATATAATGGATGAAAGTATATAATGTACTTAAATACATTATATACTTTCATCCATTATATACTTTAGTACACTAATTACTTTAGTACATTATATACTTTAGTACATTATATACTTAAGTACATTATTTATTTAAGTACATTATATTTAAGTACATTATATACTTAAATACTTATATACTTAAGTAAATTATATATTTGAATACATTATATACTTAAATACTTATTTACTTAAGTACATTATATACTTGAATACATTATATACTATAATACATTATATACTTAAGTACATTATTTACTTAAGTATATTATATTCTTAAGTACATTATATACTTAAAAACATAATGTATTTAAGTTTAAAATGTATTTAAGTATATAATTTACCTAAGTATATAATATACTTAAGAATATAATGTACCTAAGTATATAATGTACTTAAGAATATAATATACTTAATATATAATGTACTAAAGTATATAATGTACTTAAGTATATATTGTACTAAAGTATAAAAGTATTTAAGTATATAATGTACTTAAGTAAATAATGTACTTAAGTATATAATGTTTTTAAGTATATAATGTACTTAAGTATATAATGTACTTAAGTATATAATGTATTCAAATATATAATGTACTTAAGTAAATAAGTATTTAAGTATATAATGTATTTAAGTATATAATGTACTTAAGTATATATTGTACTAAAGTATAAAAGTATTTAATATATAATGTACTTAAGTAAATAAGTATTTAAGTATATAATGTACTTAAGTATATATTGTACTAAAGTATAAAAGTATTTAAGTATATAATGTACTTAAGTAAATAATGTACTTAAGTATATAATGTATTTAAGTATATAATGTACTTAAGTATAAAATGTACTAAAGTATACAAGTATTTAAGTATAAAATGTACTAAAGTATATAATGTACTAAAGTAAATAATGAACTTAAGTATATAATGTACTTACTGAACATTATATACTTTCATCCATTATATACTTTAGTGCACTAATTACTTTAGTACATTATTTATTTAAGTACATTATATACTTAAATACATTATATACTTAAGTATTATATACTTTAGTACATTATATACTGGAATACATTATATACTTAAGTACATTATATACTTAAGTACATTATATACTTAAATACATTATATAATTAAGTACATTATTTTCTTAAGAACATTATTTACTAAAGTACATTAACTTCTTAAATACTTATATACTTAAGTGTATTATATACTTAAATACATTATATACTTAAGTACATTATATACTTAAATACTTATATACTTTAGTACATTATATACTTAAGTTCATTATATACTTTCATCCATTATATACTTTAGTACATTATTTACTTTAGTACATTATATACTTAAGTATATTATATACTTAAGTACATTATATTATACTTAAATACATTTTATACTTAAATACATTGTATACTTTCATCCATTATATACTTTAGTACATTACATACTTAAGTACATTATATATTTGAATGCATTATATACTTAAATACTTATTTACTTAAGTATATTATATTCTTAAGTACATTATATACTATATAATGGATGAAAGTATATAATATATTTAAGTATATAATGTACTTAAGTATATAATGTACTTTTAAGTATATAATGTACTAAAGTATATAATGTATTCAAAAATATAATGTATTTAAGTATATAAGTATTTAAGTATATAATGTACTTAAGTATATAATGTTCTTAAGTAAATAAGTATTTAAGTATATAATGTATTTAAGTATATAATGTACTTAAGTATATATTGTACTAAAGTATAAAAGTATTTAAGTATATAATGTACTTAAGTAAATAATGTACTTTAGTATATAATGTATTTAAGTATATAATATACTTACTGTACATTATATATTTGAATACATTATATACTTTAGTACATTATTTATTTAAGTACATTATATACTTAAATACATTATATACTTAAGTACATTATATACTTAAATACTTATATACTTAAATACATTATATACTTAAGTACATTATTTACTTAAGTACATTATATACTTAAATACTTTTATTTTTTAGTACAATATATACTTAAGTACATTATATACTTAAATACATTATATACTTAAATACTTATTTACTTAAGTACATTATATACTTAAATACTTTTATACTTAAGTACAATATATACTTAAGTACATTATAAACTTAAATACATTATATACTTAAATACTTATTTACTTAAGTACATTATATATTAAGTAAATAAGTATTTAAGTATATAATGTACTTAAGTCAATAAGTATTTAAGTATATAATGTACTTAAGTATATATTGTACAAAAGTATTAAAGTATTTAAGTATATAATGTACTTAAGTAAATAACGCACTTAAGTATATAATGTATTTAAGTATATAATGAACTTAAGTATATAATGTACTAAAGTAAATAATGAACTTAAGTATATAATGTATTTAAGTATATAATGTAATTAAGTATATAATGTACTAACTGTACATTATATACTTTATGTTCATTATATACTAAAATACTTATATACTTAAGTACATTATATATTTGAATACATTATATACTTTAGTACTTTATATACTTAAGTACATTATATACTTAAGTACATTATATACTTTCATCCATTATATACTTTAGTACACTAATTACTTTAGTACATTATAAACTTTAGTACATTATATACTTAAGTACATTATTTATTTAAGTACATTATATACTTATATACATTATATACTTAAGTACATTATATACTTAAATACTTATATACTTAAGTACATTATATATTTGAATACATTATATACTTAAATACTTATTTACTTAAGTACATTATATACTTGAATACATTATATACTTTAATACATTATATACTTAAGTACATTATTTACTTAAGTATATTATATTCTTAAGTACATTATATACTTAGGTACATTATATACTTAAGTACATTATATACTTAAATACATAATGGATTTAAGTTTAAAAAGTATTTAAGTATATAATGTACCTAAGTATATAATAAACTTAAGAATATAATGTACCTAAGTAGATAATGTATTCAAGTATATAATGTACTTAAGTAAATAAGTATTTAAGTATATAATGTATTCAAATATATAATGTACTTAAGTATATAAGTATTTAAGTATATAATGTACTTAAGTATATAATGTATATAAGTATATAATGTACTTAAATTAATAATGTACTTAAGTATATAATGTTCTTAAGTAAATAATGTACTTTAGTATGTTATGTATTTAAGTATATAATGTATTCAAATATATAATGTACTTAAGTATATATTGTACTAAAGTATAAAAGTATTTAATATATAATGTACTTAAGTAAATAAGTATTTAAGTATATAATGTATTTAAGTATATAATGTACTTAAGTATATATTGCACTAAAGTATAAAAGTATTTAAGTATATAATGTACTAAAGTAAATAGTGAACTTAAGTATATAATGTAGTTAAGTATATAATGTAATTAAGTATATAATGTTCTAAAGTATACAAGTATTTAAGTATAAAATGTACCAAAGTATATTATGTACTAAAGTAAATAATGAACTTAAGTATATAATGTACTTACCGTACATTATTTTCTTAATGTACATTATATACTTAAATACTTATATACTTAAGTACATTATATATATTTGAATACATTATATACTTAAGTACATTATATACTTAAGTACATTATATACTTAAATACATTATATACTTAAATACATTTTATACTTAAATACATTTTATACTTAAATATATTATATACTTTCATCCATTATATACTTTAGTACACTAATTACTTTAGTACATTATATACTTAAGTACATTATTTATTTAAGTACATGATATACTTAAATACATTATATACTTAAGTATTATATACTTATATACTTATATACTTAAGTACATTATATATTTGAATACATTATATACTTAAATACTTATTTACTTAAGTACATTATATACTAGAATACATTATATACTTAAGTACATTATTTACTTAATTATATTATATTCTTAAGTACATTATATACTTAGGTACATTATATACTTAAGTACCTTATATACTTAAATACATTATATAATTAAGTACATTATTTACTTAAGAACATTATTTAATAAAGTACATTATATACTTAAGTTCATTTATTCTTAAATACTTATATACTTAAGTACATTATATACTTAAATACATTATATACTTAAGTGCGTTATTTACTTAAGTACATATTTTACTTATTTACTTTATACACTTAAATACATTATATACTTAAGTACATTATTTACTTAAGTACATTATATACTTACATACATTATATACTTAAGTACATTATATACTTACATACTTTTATACTTTAGTACAATATATACTTAAGTACATTATATACTTAAATACATTATTTACTTTATATACTTAAATACATTATTTACTTAAATACATTATATACTTAAGTACATTATTTACTTAAGTACATTATATACTAATATACTTAAATACATTATTTACTTAATACATTATATACTTAAATACTTTATATACTTAAATACATTATATACTTAAACACTTATATACTTAAGTACATTATATACTTAAGTATATGATATTCTTAAGTACATTATATACTTAGGTACATTTTATACTTAAGTTCATTATTTACTTAAGTACATATTTTACTTATTTACTTTATATACTTAAATACATTATATACTTAAGTACATTATTTACTTAAGTACATCATATACTTACATACATAAATATATAATTTACTTATTTACATTATATACTTAAATACGTTATATACTTAAGTACATTATATACTTGATTACATTATATACTTAAATACTTTTATACTTTAGTACAATATATACTTAAGTACATTATATACTTAAATACATTATATACTTAAGTACATTATATATTTAAATACTTGTATACTTTAGTACATTATATACTTAAGTACATTATATACTTATATACATTATTTACTTAAATACATTACATACCTGAATACATTTAATACTTTCATCCATTATATACTTTAGTATATAATTTAAGTAAGTATATAATGTATTTCGGTATATAATGTAGCTAAGTAAATAATGTATTACAGTATATAATGTACTTAAGTATATAATGTTCTTAAGTATGTTATGTATTTAAGTATATCATGTATTCAAATATATAATGTACTTAAGTAAATAAGTATTTAAGTATATAATGTGTACTTATACACACAATACATTATACATTATATACTTAAATACATAACATACTTAAGAACATTATATACTTAAGTACATTATATACTGTAATACATTATTTACTTAGCTACATTATATACCGAAATACATTATATACTTACTTAAATTATATACTAAAGTACATTATTTACTTATTTATTTTATATACTTTAATACATTATATACTTATGTACATTATATACCGAAATACATTATATATTTACTTAAATTACATACTAAAGTACATTATTTAATTAAATACATTATTTATTTATGTACATTACATTATATACTTAAGTTCATTATATACTTAAATACATTATATACTTGAATACATTATATACTGGAATACATTATATACTTTCATACATTATATACTTCAGTGCATTATATACTGTAAGTAAATTATATACTTAAGTATATTATATACTTAAATACATTATATACTTTAGTACATTATATACTTAAATACTCATATACTTTAGTACATTATATACTTTAGTACATTATATACTTAAGTACATTATATATTTAAATACATTATATACTTGAATACATTATATACTTTCATACATTATATACTTTAGTACATTATGTACTTAAATACTTATATACTTTATTACATTATATACTTTAATACTTGTATACTTTAGTACATTATATATTTGAATACATTATATACTTAAATACATAACATACTTAAAAACATTATATACTTAAGTACATTATATACTTAAATACATTATATACTTAAGTACATTATAAACTTAAGTACATTATATACTTAAGTACATTATATACTTAAATACTTATATACTAAATTACATTATATACTTAAATACATAACATACTTAAGTACATTATATACTTAAGTACATTATATACTTAAATACATTTTATACTTAAGTACATTATATACTTACATACTTTTATACTTTAGTACAATATATACTTAAGTACATTATATACTTAAATACATTATTTACTTTATATACTTAAATACATTATTTACTTAAATACATTATATACTTAAGTACATTATTTACTTAAGTACATTATATACTAATATACTTAAATACATTATTTACTTAATACATTATATACTTAAATACTTTATATACTTAAATACATTATATACTTAAACACTTATATACTTAAGTACATTATATACTTAAGTATATGATATTCTTAAGTACATTATATACTTAGGTACATTTTATACTTAAGTTCATTATTTACTTAAGTACATATTTTACTTATTTACTTTATATACTTAAATACATTATATACTTAAGTACATTATTTACTTAAGTACATCATATACTTACATACATAAATATATAATTTACTTATTTACATTATATACTTAAATACGTTATATACTTAAGTACATTATATACTTGATTACATTATATACTTAAGTACATTATTTACTTAAATACTTATATACTTAATTACATTATATACTTAAATACTTTTATACTTAAATACATTATATACTTAAACACTTATATACTTAAGTACATTATATACTTAAGTATATGATATTCTTAAGTACATTATATACTTAGGTACATTTTATACTTAAGTTCATTATTTACTTAAGTACATATTTTACTTATTTACTTTATATACTTAAATACATTATATACTTAAGTACATTATTTACTTAAGTTCATCATATACTTACATACATAAATATATAATTTACTTATTTACATTATATACTTAAATACGTTATATACTTAAGTACATTATATACTTGATTACATTATATACTTAAGTACATTATTTACTTAAATACTTATATACTTAATTACATTATATACTTAAATACTTTTATACTTTAGTACAATATATACTTAAGTACATTATATACTTAAATACATTATATACTTAAGTACATTATATATTTAAATACTTGTATACTTTAGTACATTATATACTTAAGTACATTATATACTTAAATACATTATTTACTTAAATACATTACATACTTGAATACATTTAATACTTTCATCCATTATATACTTTAGTATATAATTTAAGTAAGTATATAATGTATTTCGGTATATAATGTAGCTAAGTAAATAATGTATTACAGTATATAATGTACTTAAGTATATAATGTTCTTAAGTATGTTATGTATTTAAGTATATCATGTATTCAAATATATAATGTACTTAAGTAAATAAGTATTTAAGTATATAATGTGTACTTATACACACAATACATTATACATTATATACTTAAATACATAACATACTTAAGAACATTATATACTTAAGTACATTATATACTGTAATACATTATTTACTTAGCTACATTATATACCGAAATACATTATATACTTACTTAAATTATATACTAAAGTACATTATTTACTTATTTATTTTATATACTTTAATACATTATATACTTATGTACATTATATACCGAAATACATTATATATTTACTTAAATTACATACTAAAGTACATTATTTAATTAAATACATTATTTATTTATGTACATTACATTATATACTTAAGTTCATTATATACTTAAATACATTATATACTTGAATACATTATATACTGGAATACATTATATACTTTCATACATTATATACTTCAGTGCATTATATACTGTAAGTAAATTATATACTTAAGTATATTATATACTTAAATACATTATATACTTTAGTACATTATATACTTAAATACTCATATACTTTAGTACATTATATACTTTAGTACATTATATACTTAAGTACATTATATATTTAAATACATTATATACTTGAATACATTATATACTTTCATACATTATATACTTTAGTACATTTATTACTTTAGTACATTATGTACTTAAATACTTATATACTTTATTACATTATATACTTTAATACTTGTATACTTTAGTACATTATATATTTGAATACATTATATACTTAAATACATAACATACTTAAAAACATTATATACTTAAGTACATTATATACTTAAATACATTATATACTTAAGTACATTATAAACTTAAGTACATTATATACTTAAGTACATTATATACTTAAATACTTATATACTAAATTACATTATATACTTAAATACATAACATACTTAAGTACATTATATACTTAAGTACATTATATACTTAAATACATTTTATACTTAAGTACATTATATACTTACATACTTTTATACTTTAGTACAATATATACTTAAGTACATTATATACTTAAATACATTATTTACTTTATATACTTAAATACATTATTTACTTAAATACATTATATACTTAAGTACATTATTTACTTAAGTACATTATATACTAATATACTTAAATACATTATTTACTTAATACATTATATACTTAAATACTTTATATACTTAAATACATTATATACTTAAACACTTATATACTTAAGTACATTATATACTTAAGTATATGATATTCTTAAGTACATTATATACTTAGGTACATTTTATACTTAAGTTCATTATTTACTTAAGTACATATTTTACTTATTTACTTTATATACTTAAATACATTATATACTTAAGAACATTATTTACTTAAGTACATCATATACTTACATACATAAATATATAATTTACTTATTTACATTATATACTTAAATACGTTATATACTTAAGTACATTATATACTTGATTACATTATATACTTAAGTACATTATTTACTTAAATACTTATATACTTAATTACATTATATACTTAAATACTTTTATACTTTAGTACAATATATACTTAAGTACATTATATACTTAAATACATTATATACTTAAGTACATTATATATTTAAATACTTGTATACTTTAGTACATTATATACTTAAGTACATTATATACTTAAATACATTATTTACTTAAATACATTACATACTTGAATACATTTAATACTTTCATCCATTATATACTTTCATCCATTATATACTTTAGTATATAATTTAAGTAAGTATATAATGTATTTCGGTATATAATGTAGCTAAGTAAATAATGTATTACAGTATATAATGTACTTAAGTATATAATGTTCTTAAGTATGTTATGTATTTAAGTATATAATGTATTCAAATATATAATGTACTTAAGTAAATAAGTATTTAAGTATATAATGTGTACTTATGTACTTAATAGTATATATTAGTATATAATGTACTTAAGTTAATAAGTATTTAAGTATTGTGCGCATAGTCAGTCTTGTGCGCATAGTTGTCCAGTGTGCACGCGTACACATTCTACCTGCCGAACACCAGTGCAGTTGCGTTGTAAACAAGTGACAGTGGTTTCAAACCTTTCGTCTGTAAAAATGTTTTTATGTGGAAAATGTAACAATGATACAGAGGAGGCTATTCAATGTTGTGTCTGCAAGAAGTTTTTTGACTATCCTTGCTCAGGAATAACTGAAATAGGCTACCGCAAGCTGGGTGATCGACAAGCTACTTGGAAATGTGCGACATGCAAACATGTTCAAGGTGCGAAAAAACAGCCGGGTTCGCCAGTTCCTTCCCCGACATCTCTGTCAATGGATACTGTCATGGCGGAGCTCACTAAGCTGTCACTCCAGTTGCAGCCCCTTCCAGAACTTTTCAAGGATATTCATTGCATTAAATCGGATATGGCTGCACTTTCGACTTCCACTCAGGAATTGATCAGTAGAATCGATAGACTGGAAAAAAGGATTGATAATATTGAGTCTGTAAGTGACGCCATGCCTGAGTTGAGGGTTGCCATATCTCAACTTCAAGAGCAGATAGATGAGCAGGATCAGTGGCTTCGATATAATAATATTGAGATAAAAGGTGTACCTGTAAAGCACAATGAAAACCTTTTCGATGTTTTGTCTAAAATAGGAACAAAGATAACCTTCCCTGTTTCTAAAAACAATATAAACTTCATCGCGCGTGTGCAGTCCCGAAATCCTTCTGAGAACAAAATCAAGCCTATAATTGTGTCTTTTATTAATAGATATCTTAAAGAAGATTTCGTAGCTGCTGGAAAGGCATTGAAGACACTCATAACATCTGATATCGGCATCCCAGGCAATACTAGAATCTTCATTAATGATCACCTGACGGTCAAAAATAAACAGCTGTTATCTAAAACGAAACTCCTTGCTAAGGAGAAAAATTACCGTTTTGTTTGGGTGAAGCACTCCAAACTATTTGTAAGAAAAAACGAAACGTCCCCCGTCTTAAGTATCAAAGCAGAGAAAGATTTGACGAAAGTAAAATAAAGTTAGTAACTAAAATAACATTTATTAGAAGTATATACCTAGAAATAAACTTTAATCTTAACCTCATACCTCTTCGTACCGCAAGGTTGGGAAGCACTGGCGTTCTTATCTCGCTCCTTTGTTCGATGGGCGCAAGCTATTCATTTGTAATTCCGAGCGCCTCCGTAGTTTTTGCAATGAATATTGCTAAGTTTGAACGGTGTTATGATAATTTATATTATTTCTACTTACGTTATGTAATTCATTCGAAAATATTGTTTTTTCTTAACCGAGTACTATTTACTGTTTGCATTGGTTACATTTTAATTTTATACACTGTTTACCATATTCAGGGCATTTGGAAACTAGTTGCGTATATTATTGCTATTAGAAGACGTCGATTTCTATTACACTATTTTATAGTTGTTAATGGATTACTATTAAGGTACACTGCAGAATTAAGAAGTGCACTTAAGTATGATAATACAAACAGTAGTTGGTGTAAGTTTCTCCATTGTTTATGTTTAAATACAACGTTTTTTACAAGAAACGGACCTACTATTTCTATTAATTTCAACATATTGTCATTGATAACCTATGTTGGTGTTGCAACTAAGTCGTGTGTATTTGGAAGGCTGCAGTATTCTTATTATTGTGTATTAATTACTATGGTCTATAAGTGGATTACTTTTAGGCTTATTTGGTTTCTTTATAGTTATTGTGTGCAGTGTTCACTCTAGCTAAACTCAACATTTATCACCAAAATGTTAGGGGATTGCGGACCAAGACGGACACTTTTTCCAGAAATATTTTATTGAATGGTTACGACATAATTACAGTGACGGAAACTTGGTTGCTTGATAGTGTTTCGGACACGGAACTTTTTGACACAAGATACTCTGTATGGCGTCGTGATCGTGATTACAAGCAAATGTGTCAGACAAGGGGAGGTGGTGTAGCTGTGGCTACTAAAAAGAGCCTGAATGTTGAATGTAGGTCGGATTGGCAATCCTCAGCTGAAGACCTCTGGGTTTCAGTCACTTATCACAACAAAAATCGTAACACTTCGCGTATTCATATTTGCACTATATATCTCTGTGCGGAGAATAAAGGTAATTCATTTGATCAACAATTGGATAACTTTTTGATCAATCTTGAAAAATTAACTAATGAACATCCTAATGATATGTTCTTAATTTTAGGTGATTTTAACATGAGTTCCATTCGATGGAATGAAACTGAAGAGGGCCTTCAAGCTTATAATTTAAATGATAATAATTCAAGGAACTTTATTGATACATTAAGTTTATGTAACCTTAATCAATTTAACAATATTAAAAATAACTTCGGTCGCATATTGGACTTAGTCTTATCGAATGATTCAGTGACTGTTTTACATTGTGATGACCCTCTAGTACCTGAAGATCCATACCATAAGGCCCTTTGTATCAATTTACCGTTCTTTTCCATCCAGACACTACCATTGTCATCTAGAACTATGTATGCATATAAAAGAGGTAACTTTTCTCAGATTAATGAAGCCTTATCGAATTATGACTGGGATACTCTATTGCATGTCGGGGATCTCGAATCTGTTGTCAAATCGTTCTATAAAATTTTGTATGAACTGCGAGATAGATTTGTTCCCTTAATCAAAAATAAAAGTAATAAATATCCATCCTGGTATAGTATTCCACTTATTAAAGCAATTAAAGAGAAATACAAACATTTAGTTAAATATCGTACGTATAAAAACCTAGAAGACAGGCTTTCATTCGATATACTAAGAACCAGAGTCAAACTACTTGAAGATAACTGTTACTCATATTACATTAATTCACTTGAAGAGTCTCTCACGAAAGATTCTCAATTATTCTGGTCACATGTTAAGCGTAGTATTGCCAAACGTGCAACTAGCTTCTATCCTAAGTCTATGACTTATTCCCATTCTAAATCTGACACTGGAACAGGTATATGTGAACTCTTTTCATCATACTTTCATTCAACCTATCAACAAGTAACTTCTTCATCTTCGCATGTGCAGCCAGGAGATTCTATTACAACTGACATTTATACAATTGAATTCATTCCCCAAGTTATAGAAAAAGCCCTAAAATCTTTAAAACCTAATAAATCAGCTGGCCCAGATGAAATTCCTGCCATTTTTCTGATTAGTTGTGCGCATAGTTTATCAGTTCCCCTTTCTATTCTTTTTCGGAGGTCTATATCTGAAGGATATATGCCTTCTCTTTGGAAATCTGCTTATATTACCCCTATTCATAAGAATGGCCCAAGAAATATGGTAGAGAATTATCGCCCAATCTCTAAACTTTGCCTTGTGGCCAAAGTTTTGGAACGTATTGTATATAATCAATGCTATAATGTCCTAAAGTCGCAATTTAGTCAGAACCAACATGGTTTCTTAAAGGGTAGATCTACGGTCACAAACTTGGCACTATTCTTAGATTTTCTTACTGATAAGTTAGATAGTCGTGACCAAGTTGATGCTGTATATACTGACTATAGCAAAGCTTTTGACAGGATTGACCACATCTTGCTTCTAAAAAAACTGGCCTCCCTTGGGATCAGAGGAGATTTGTTTCGCTGGTTTTCTTCTTATATTAATAACAGACTTCAAACAGTTGTGTTAAATGGTTTTAAATCAAATTGGATGGCAGTACCGTCGGGTGTGCCCCAAGGGTCCTTGTTGGGACCCTTTTTATTCACTATTTTTATTCATGATATCGATCTCTGCTTTATACATTCAAAATTTTTACTTTTTGCTGATGACTTGAAGGTATTTCGTACAGTCAATAATGTTAAAGATGCGGAACTTTTACAAGCTGACTTGTTTAGATTAGATGATTACTGCATTCAAAATAAACTTGATCTTAATGTCTTAAAGTGTAACTCTATATCTTTTACTAGGAAAAGGGAACCTTTTCTCTATGACTACATTTTAAAACATCAAAACCTTAACAGAACTGATATTATAAGAGATCTCGGGGTACTCCTCGACACTAAACTAATTTTTGATTATCATATAGATGCTATTGTGACCAAAGCATTTAAAGCTTTAGGTTTTATTATACGTGTTAGTAAACCATTCAAAAAAATGAAAACCATCAAAATCCTCTACTGTTCACTGGTCCGTAGTCAACTAGAGTATGCTTGCCAAATATGGAATCCTGCGTATCACATTTATATCAATAAATTAGAAAGTATTCAAAAGAAATTCATTAGATTCCTTAAGCACAAATTTCACCTTCCTAAAACTTCCTACGAAATATCATGTTCGGATTTACACCTTGTACCCCTTCATACACGTAGAAACATTGCCGACGTTTGTCTCTTACTTAACATTGTTAGAGGGTCAATAGATAGTCCGGAATTACTTACTAAGTTAGATTTATTTGTACCCTCGCGATTACCTAGGCATAAAAAGATTCTGCACGTACCCTTAACTAAAACTAAGAATAGATTTAATTACTTTTTAATCCGTGTCTCTCGCCTTCTTAATTCTGTTTACAATGACCCCGAAATTGACCTATTTTATGGTAATATGAATAGTGTACGTCGCAAATTAGTAGATAAACTGTTGCATGCTAGGTAAACTTAACACTTTGTTTTAGTTTGCTGCGTTTCTGCTGGGTTCTATCAGGTACCCTTGTTTATATAAGACTTATCTGTGGAAACCTGTTATTAGTTTTAAGTCAATCAATCTGTTAACTAGTTAGTATCTACAACTGTTGGTTTTCCAATTAAAGAAAAAATAAAAAATAAAAAATAAAAAATATACCGAAATACATTATATACTAAAGTACATTATTTACTTATTTATTTTATATACTTTAATACATTATATACTTATGTACATTATATACCGAAATACATTATATATTTACTTAAATTACATACTAAAGTACATTATTTAATTAAATACATTACTTATTTATGTACATTACATTATATACTTAAGTTCATTATATACTTAAATACATTATATACTTGAATACATTATATACTGGAATACATTATATACTTTCATACATTATATACTTCAGTGCATTATATACTGTAAGTAAATTATATACTTAAGTATATTATATACTTAAATACATTATATACTTTAGTACATTATATACTTAAATACTCATATACTTTAGTACATTATATACTTTAGTACATTATATACTTAAGTACATTATATATTTAAATACATTATATACTTGAATACATTATATACTTTCATACATTATATACTTTAGTACATTTATTACTTTAGTACATTATGTACTTAAATACATTATATACTTAAGTACATTATAAACTTAAGTACATTATATACTTAAGTACATTATATACTTAAATACTTATATACTTAATTACATTATATACTTAAATACATAACATACTTAAGTACATTATATACTTAAGTACATTATATACTTAAATACATTTTATACTTAAGTACATTATATACTTACATACTTTTATACTTTAGTACAATATATACTTAAGTACATTATATACTTAAATACATTATTTACTTTATATACTTGAATACATTATTTACTTAAATACATTATATACTTAAGTACATTATATACTTAAATACTTATATACTTAAGTATATTATATTCTTAAGTACATTATATACTTAGGTACATTATATTCTTAAGTATATTATATATTTAGGTACATTATATACTTAAATACATTATATACTTAAATACATTTTATACTTAAGTACATTATTTACTTAAGTACATTATTTACTTAAATACTTATATACTTAATTACATTATATACTTAAATACATTATATACTTTAGTACATTATATACTTTGGTACATTATATACTTAAATACTTGTATACTTTAGTATATATTTTACTTATTTACTTTATATACTTAAATACATTATATACTTAAGTACATTATTTACTTAAGTACATCATATACTTACATACATAAATACATTATTTACTTATTTACATTATATACTTAAATACTTATATACTTAAGAACATTATATACTTAAGTACATTATATACTTGATTACATTATGTACTTAAGTACATTATTTACTTAAGTACTTTTTATACTTAAGTACATTATATACTTAAATACTTATAAACTTAAGTACATTATATACTTAAGTACATTATATACTTGATTACATTATATACTTAAGTACATTATTTACTTAAGTATATTATATTCTTTAGTACATTATATACTTAGGTACATTATATTCTTAAGTATATTATATACCTTGGTACATTTTATACTTAAGTTCATTATTTACTTAAGTACATAATTAACTTATTTACATTATATACTTAAATACATTATATACTTAAGTACATTATATACTTAAATTCTTATATACTTTAATACTTATATACTTAAGTACATTATATACTTGAATACATTATAAACTTTAATACATTATATACTTTAGTACATTATATACATGGTTACGCCTTGGTACGCCTTTGGTTGCCTGGAAGAGATCGCTATGTAGCGATAAGGCCGCCAAATTGTATACCTTTTGTTAAATTTTTACTTTTAATTTGTTATGTTTATGTGGTGTACAATAAAAGTGAATTCATTCATTCATTCATTATATACTCAAGTACATTATATACTTAAGTACATTATATACTTAAATACATTATATACTTAAATACATTATATACTTAAATACATTATATACTTGAATACATTATATACTTAAGTACATTATATACTTAAATACTTATATACTTAAATACTTATATACTTAAGTACATTATATACTTGAATACATTATAAACTTTAATACATTATATACTTTAGTACATTATATACATGGTTACGCCTTGGTACGCCTTTGGTTGCCTGGAAGAGATCGCTATGTAGCGATAAGGCCGCCAAATTGTATACCTTTTGTTAAATTTTTACTTTTAATTTGTTATGTTTATGTGGTGTACAATAAAAGTGAATTCATTCATTCATTCATTCATTATATACTTAAGTACATTATATACTTAAGTACATTATATACTTAAATACATTATATACTTAAATACATTATATATTGAATACATTATATATTGGAATATATTTATTTAAATAAATAACTAACTGATAATGCGTTATAATAAAACGTTCAATGTATTAAATACCTTTTCCTAAAAACGTAGAATACACGAGAGATAATAATTTTGGAAAGATTTTTATCTTGTTACGCCAAAGGAGTATAACTTGTAACGCGTGTACATAAGTACACACACGTTTCTTTGATATTTTTTCGGACACATTTTGAAGAACACGAAGATACGTGGCGACACAAAACCTACCCCGTAGATACTAAATTTAGCTTTGAAAAAAAAACACTAAGATATCCGTATTCTTTTAATATTATTTTTGACTTTGGGACTTATAAATTTCCAAATTCTCTTTGGTGTCGCAGTGGCTTCTGCCGTGAAACTAACCCGTGCCGCAATTAAGCATTCTAGGACGATATCGAGTAGATACCGATTAGGATTAGGGTTTTATATAACTTATTACCTACGGTGGTAGAGTCACTACAAACAGACAGAATTGACGTTTCAAAAGGCCTACTTGAAATAAATAAATTTTGAATTTTAACTGCCCTACAAGTGTCGACTTGTATTGCATTATCACAGAAAAAAAACGTTGCTTGTACTAAGGTCTAGGTTCTAGAGTAAGAAGTACTGGAGTACTAAAGTTGAATACTAATTTTCTTACTCCTCCAGGTTATTCAAAGGATGATATATTAACGTTGGGCATTACAAATCAGAGGGAGACGACTATAGCATGGGACAAATTCAACGGCGAACCTTTACATCCCGCAATATGTGAGTACAATGTTTTTTGTGCAAATATTCGTTGCTTTTGTTTTTTAAACTATCATTTTACACAAAATCTTCGATCTTATCCATATCACATCCATACCAGCGACCCTGCTTTCTAATTCCAATGCTGTGGGTTCAATTCCCACAACTGGAAAATGTTTTTTGATGAACATGAATGTCTTCCAGTGTCTGGGTTATCTGTATATTGTAAGCATTTATGTGTTTTATTAATGAATATATTCATTCTTCTTCTTAGTATCCATAACACAAGCCACGCTTACTTTGGGGCTAGATGGCGATTTGTGTATTGTCTTAGTATATTTATTATTTAGCGTCCTCAGGAGATGAATAATTGAATATATCAGGGAATTCCGCAAAGTAACGCCTGCTTCTACCCAATATTAATTTGATGCTCCACAATTTCCACAGCATGGAACGACATACGCACAGACAGCACAGTGGACGCCATCTTGGCGAAAGTTCCGGACCGGAACAAGAATTACTTGAAGAACATATCCGGTCTGCCGATCAGCCCGTACTTCAGTGCGTTGAAGATGCGCTGGCTGAAAGACAATATCAAGGCTGTGAGGCGAGCCAGCCGGGACAAAAGGTTGCTATTTGGCACAGTGGACTCTTGGATTGTATGGGTAAGTTATACAGTCGACAGTTACAGTATTGACGGCCGATTGGCGCAGTGTGCAGCGACCCTGCTTTCTGAGTCCAAGGCGTGGGTTCTATTCCCACAACTGGACAATATTTGTGTGATTAACATGAATGTTTTTCAGTGTGTGGGTGTTTATGTATTTAGTATGAGCATTTATGTATATTATTCATAAAAAATATGCATCAGTTATCTTAGTACCCATAACACAAGCTACGCTTACATTGGGACTAGATGGCGATGTGTGTATTTTCATAGTATATTATTTTAGTATACATATATATACAGTATCTTAGTGTGTATGTTTGTTTCCTTGTTACATATGTTTGTCTCAACCGTTTAGAAAGTAGACATACAAAACATTTTGTATGTCTTTTTGTCTCTGCTTTTGTGCTTGTATGAAGCACTCCTCAATAAAGTAGATGGCAAAAGATTTTCTCTATTGTACTGAAAATGCCAAAAATAGAACCCCATGATATTAAGTACAGATAGTATTTGGACATATTTCAACAAACGACTAAGATGTGAGCGATTAAATATCTAGACATTGCTAATCGCAAACTCCCGTCCCGAGTACCAACTCCCGTTTTGCCTTATCCTTTTTACTTAAAATAATTTAATGTACTTACTGGCTTAACAGTAGCACTACAAAGTCCATAGCTATGGGTAAGCAACGTTGACCCAAGTCAGCAAATGGATGGGTGCCCGTCTTTGGAACATAAGAATTAAAAACGCACACAGCTCCGTAAAGTCAGAGGTGCGTGTCGGGTATCGAACTCGGTTCCCCGAAAGTCTATTTAACGCTTGTACAACCGAACAGTACCGGTGTTTTTTTTTTTCAGAATCTTACCGGCGGGCCTCACGGAGGTCTCCACATAACGGACGTCACGAACGCATCAAGGACTCTGCTCATGAACTTAGAAACATTGAACTGGGACCCTATGCTATGTAGGTATGTACCTACTTTTACTTTATAAAGATACTAGCTGTTGCCCGCGACTTCGTCTGCGTTTGATTTTGGTTTCTGATGTGACATTCAATTTAGTTGTTCTTAAAAAATTTAAAGTATTCAGTATCGCTAAGCCTTAAATGAGGGGTTTGCTGCCGTCCGCTGACGAGTTCTGTCCTCTATCTCCAAACACATTCAGATCTACACAAAGTTTGGGCATTTAAACACATATTACAACCTCTATAGTACAAAAATAATTATTTAAATCGGTTATAATTTGTCGGAGTTATGGTGTAAAATCGTCAAACACTTTCATCCCCTCTCCCAAAGGAACCGAGCTTAATGTCGGGATAAAAAGTATCCTACATTACTTCTAACACTTCCAAGAATATGTGTACAAAGTTTCATGAGGATCTGTTAAGTAGTTCTTGCGTGAAAGCGTAACAAACAAACTTACATTTACATTTATAATATTAGTAGGGATAGGGATATTTATCCAGATAGTCATAGAAGTTGAAATGCTGTATATTCTCTGGTCTGCTCACGTGGGAGGCTTTTACATTAGCTAGTTAACACCCTAAGTAAAATCCACGCTGTTTTTTTTTCTTTTTAAATAATACGGACCAAGCAGATCGGGCTGTATCTGATTACTTTCATTAAAAACTATGGCAGTGGTTTACTCAAAAACTTCCGTCTCACAGATAAGTCTCAGAGACTGTAAATAATGTACCTCTAAAGCCTCTGAAGTATTATTTCGGTTTTCATTTACACGTTGTGTATTATCATCATCATATCAACCTATTACTGGCCCACTACGGGGCACGGGTCTCCTCCCACAATGAGAAGGGGGTTAAGGCCGTAGTCCACCACCCTGGCCCAGTGCGGATTGGTGGCCTTAAATATAGTCAAACTCAAAAATATGTTTAATCAAGTAGGCCCATTGGTGGCACTTTTGATCCGTACATAAGAATTACACGGTAGTGAGATGATGGCGATAACCACATTCTTAAACTTAAAACTAAAGCTACGCGGGTTCCAAACGCGTCCTGGTCTAAGAAGAAGCCCACAACAACTTAATAGCTTTATATATATATATAAAGCTACATATATATATATATATATATATATATATAAAGCTTGGGTGTGAGTTATTGCTATAACCAGGTTGCTCTTCTAATAATTTTAAATGACATTGTGAGATGGTGATAACGAAAAAAAAAAAAACACCCGGCTAAGTTGTTGTGGGCTTCTTCTTAGACCAGGACGCGTTTGGAACCTACCCTATTACAAACATACCTATAAAAAATGAAAACTCAATGTATTCAAAACTAAATTAGCTTCTTACATATTTAATAAATTTAAAGACGAATATAATATAATATAATATATATAATACGACAATGCACACATCGCCATCTAGCCCCAAAGTAAGCTTAGCTTGTGTTATGGGAACTTAGATGACTGATGAGTATTTTTATGAGTAGTATACATAAATACTTATACATATAAGCACCCAGACACTGAAAAGTATTCACGCTCGTCACACAAACATTTTCCAGTAGTGGGAATCGAATCCACGGCCTTGGACTCAGAAAGCAGGGTCGCTGCAAACTGCGCCAATCCGCCTTCAAATTACATTGAATGAGTAGATAACATTAAAATTTAATTTAGTTATTTAGTCTAATGGCGAAGTGTATTAATTTATTATAGAAAATTAAGTTTCCTATGTAAGTGACTTAGGTCTTTTTATGGGAATAAATGTCTTAAACCTAATATATATATATATATATATATATATATATATATATATTAATAAACATATATGTTTATTTATTTATTTTTATTTTACAGGTTATTTGGCATACATAGAGACTCATTGCCACATATACACAGCAGTTCGGAAATATATGGAAAAGTTAAAGATGATTCTATATTGAATGGAATACAAATATCAGGGGTATGTATTTGGCTGATTGTTTTATACTAGCTGCGCCCCGCGGCTTCACTCGCTTATTTTTGTCTGTGGTATCGTAGCTCCCAAACTGATGAACCGATTTTCGTAATTTTTTTTGTTTCATAGATAGTTCTATCCCGAGTGTTCTTTACCATTTTCTTGAAGATCTGTTCAGCCGTTTGAAGATCATCAGCTCTTTTATAGTTGATGAGGGGATCTGACTAGCTTCCTTATATTTACACAGAGACAGCCGACTGGCGCAGTGGGCAGCGACCCTGCTTTCTGAGTCCAAGGCCGTGGGTTCGATTCCCACAACTGGAAAATGTTTGTGTGATGAACATGAAAGTTTTTCAGTGTCTGGGTGTTTATCTGTATATTATAAGTATTTATGTATATTATTCATAAAAATATTCATCAGTCGTCTTAGTACCCATAACACAAGCTACGCTTACTTTGGGGCTAGATGGCGGTGTGTGTATTGGCTTAGTATATTTATTTATTTACTAGCGTACCCAGCCCGCTTCGCCGCGATTGATTTTGCTTTATTTTATTTAAACAATAAACTTACATCATTAAATTTTTATTTAAGTCTCATAATATATTCAATCATTTATTTCTTTCCGTATTCATTCTCTTCTAGCAGGTGATATGAACAAATAGTATATCATCATAGTAAATAAAAGCTGTATTTGACAGTTTGACAGTTCAAAAATAGGAGTGCTCCGATCGTCACCAAACTTTACAGGATTACTTGCCAGGTCAATCCGGAGATTCCCTGAAAGTTTCATTGATATCGGTCCAGCCGTTTCGGAGCCTATACGGAACATACCCACACACTTACTCTTTTATATATATATAGAAGATAGATACATTATTATTTTATTATTTACTATATCGGATCGATTCGAAATTTGGTATCGTGTCACTTTAATGATAATGAAAGTATATGGTAAAGTAAGCATGACCTGATAAGACATTTGAAGATCATCAGCTCTTTAATAGTTGATCAGGGGATCTGACTACCTTCCAAAGGTTCTATCGATTCAAAATTTGGTAATGGCAAAATACATTTCTTTTCCCGAAACTCACCTTCCCTCAATATTAGAACGTCCGAAGGTTGGCTGGTACAAAATGGTTTAGCAATAAGTCTGCAAAGTCAAAGTCTAAAACATCTTTATTCAAGTAGGCCGAGAGGTGGCACTTTTGATGCGTACGTTACATAAGAATTACACGGTAGTGAGATGATGGCGATAACCATATTCGTAAACTTAAAACTTAAGCTACGAGGGTTCCAAATACGTCCTGGTCTAAGAAAAAGCCCACAACAAACTTAGCCGGGTGTTTCTTTTTGTTATCACCATCCAGCATAGTCATTTAAAATTATCAGAAGAGCAACCTGGTTAAAGCAATAATTCACGACTTCATTCCGCCTATTGTAAACCGTTTTATTGGTTGTGCATTCAAGGGAATAAATAAATAAATATGGGTATCAAATGAAGCG
Source organism: Pararge aegeria (assembly GCF_905163445.1). Taxonomy (NCBI): domain Eukaryota; kingdom Metazoa; phylum Arthropoda; class Insecta; order Lepidoptera; family Nymphalidae; genus Pararge; species Pararge aegeria. The sequence goes on along the minus strand of NC_053204.1, from coordinate 4,663,632 downwards.
GCTTGACTAGTAGAATAATGTACACTATATTGATAGTCGGGTTTTCTTATATAAAAACCCGACTATCAATATAGTATAGTATTCTTTTCTTATATATTTTCTTTCTATAGATTTTAGGTAATCAACAGTCCGCCTTAGTGGGCCAGAACTGTCTACAAGCGGGTCAAGCGAAAAACACATATAGAAGTGGTTGTTTCCTTCTTTATAACACTGGAACGCGACGCGTGCAGTCCACTCACGGGCTATTGACCACCGTAGCTTATAAGCTAGGACCCAATGCACCCGCCGTTTACGCTTTAGAAGGTATGAAAACATATTCTCTTTGTATGAAAATTGAGCTTAATTATTTTTATACTCTGTGAAAAACAGACGACAGAGAGTTGGTATGGTGCAATTTATATTTTGAAATCGAAACAGCGCCATCTAGTTGGGATACATGGAAACAGTATTGTAACAATATACGCTCTTTCTTGTTTAGGACCAAAAATAAGTCCATGGCGTTAGTACTTCCCCGGATGAGCTGTGATACTACTTTGTATGAAATTGAAACAGCGCCATCTAGTTAGAATACAACGAAACAGTATTGTAACGATATGACGCTCTTGCTTGTGTAGGAATAAAAATAAGTCCATGGTGTTAGTACTACCCCGGACGAGCTCAGTCACAAAAAGCTCTACTACTGCTTTGTATGAAATCGAAACAGCGCCATCTAGTCAGAATACAACGAAACAGTATTGTAACAATATGACGCTCTTGCTTGTGTAGGAATAAAAATAAGTCCATGGCGTTAGTACTACCCCGGACGAGCTCAGTCACAAAAAGCTCTACTACTGCTTTGTATGAAATCGAAACAACGCCATCTAGTTAGAATACAACGAAACAGTATTGTAACGATATGACGCTCTTGCCTGTGTAGGAATAAAAATAAGTCCATGGTGTTAGTACTACCCCGGACGAGCTCAGTCACAAAAAGCTCTACTACTGCTTTGTATGAAATCGAAACAGCGCCATCTAGTCAGAATACAACGAAACAGTATTGTAACAATATGACGCTCTTGCTTGTGTAGGAATAAAAATAAGTCCATGGCGTTAGTACTTCCCCGGACGAGCTCAGTCACAAAAAGCTCTACTACTGCTTTGTATGAAATCGAAACAGCGCCATCTAGTCAGAATACAAAGAAACAGTATTGTAACGATATGGCGCTCTTTCTTGTGTAGGAACAAAAATAAGTCCATGGCGTTAGTACTTCCCCGGACGAGCTCAGTCACAAAAAGCTCTACTACTGCTTTGTATGAAATTGAAACAGCGCCATCTAGTTAGAATACAAAGAAACAGTATTGTAACTATACCTGCCAATGATGATAAATGTAAACCCTCTGTTCCAGGATCGATCGCGGTAGCGGGCGGCGCTATGAAATTCCTCCGGGATAACCTGAAGCTTATCAAGGACGTGGCGCAGGACACAGAGCACATTGCCGGGCAAGTGTTCTCCACCGGGGACGTGTACTTCGTACCCGCACTCAACGGGCTGTACGCACCGTATTGGAGGAAGGATGCCAGGGGGTAAGAACTGTTTACTTTACTTTTTTTATATAATATAAATAATATATATATATATATATCAAATAAAGCAATTACAATAAAATGGTTAGTATAAAAGCACCGATAAAACCGCAGAGGTTTGTCCTCGGTGCCTATCTGCAACGATTACCTAAGGTGTTAATTAGAAGAATAAAACCAGCTGTGGGAAAAACATACTTCACTTCACTTGTGACTTATGATTCTTGAAGTGGACACTTCTTTAGCCGTGTTGAGCAAGTTGTAGCCTTTTTGGGTGAACGAATATCATGGAAGCGTCATCGTCACCGGACGCTTCCCATTTGCTAAATTTTTTTTTTTTTTTTTTCACAACACGGTTAGCCCTTGATCGATGAAACAATCAATGGAACACTTACTAGGATTAGCTCGCATTATAGTTCCGTTCTTAAGCGATTATGATTCAATGATTGAATCATAAGAGATCTCGATTATGATTCAATCATTGAAGATGTGTATTCCGTTTTAGAATTTTTACTACCCACCTACGTGCTACTTGGCACTTGGCTTTCTACTTGGTTCTTCTACAATTTAGTATGGCAACTCTGTATAGACTCTATGTTAAAACAATCGTTATAGATCTAGCTATTATTATTTTATAATAATCTAGAGCCTATTCCACCATTTAATATAAATAGTATATGAAACCAAAATAAAGGAAATTTTGTCTTTTTCAATACAATAGAATAGAATAGAATAGAATAGAAAAACTTTATTGCAACACAACACAATAGGAAAAATACAAAGAAATATACAATAGCTTTGATTAAGCTTAATTTTTTTTTTCATTTTACGAGTTGGACCTTGACTGCAATCTCATCTGGTGGTAAGTGATGATGCAGTCTAAGATGGTAGCGGGCTAACTTGCTAGGGAGTATGGTAGTAATACCCCTAATCGGTTTCCTGCCGGGAATCAAACCCGGGATGTCCTACTTAAACTGTGTATACAACGTTCAATAAAAGTTACCATTAAGATCTCTGTAGTCGTTTCCATTAAAACTAACACATTTTGTTCCACGACTTTGGTCTGGAGTATAAGTATTGAAGAAATTATAAATTACACCACACAGATTCTCCTGCTTTTCGCGGAGTATAGCAAATTAAGCTTAATTTTGATAATATATCATGGATTTCCGCAAATTAACGCCTGCTTCTATCCAATATCCAAAGTAAATTGCATCAAATTCTACAATAAACTACCAATTGACATCTTGGAGATGTCTCTTAAAAAGTTCAAAGTTTGTATTAAACGTAAGCTTATAGAAAAGTCCTATTATAGTATAAAGGACTATGTAATCGATAAAAAGCTTGGATGTGAATTATTGCTCTAACCAGTTTGCTCTTCTAATAATTTTAAAAGACATTGTGAGATGGTGATAACAAAAAAAAAACACCCGGCTAAGTTTGTTGTGGGCTTCTTAGACCAGGACGCGTTTGGAACCCTCGTAGCTTTAGTTTTAAGTTTACGAATGTGGTTATCGCCATCATCTCACTACCGTGTAATTCTTATGTACGCATCAAAAGTGCCACCTATGGGCCTAGTTAAATAAAGCTATTTTTGATACAACTGAATATGCATGATGTCTAATTTAGGAAAACTACTCTATAATGTTTGGAAGTATCTACTATATCCAGACCACACCAGAAATCAAAGGTTTTATTGATATTTATTTTTTTTAATATCCCGCGAAAAGCCTTAGTGGTCAAGCCTTAGTATGTCCTTGTCGGAAGTTTGTTTTAGTTAAAATATGAAATGTGCGATATGCGATTCAATACGACTTTTTTTTAAATAAGCAACTATTTGTAAGCTCACTGCTAGAATAATATTGCACCGTGCACGCCTGAAATGTCAATCAAATCTCCCTTAGAATTATAAATAAAGATAAGTTTTGTCATAATACATGAATCTTATATAATTTTACATTTTCAATATTATAGCGATTCTTACATTCTCTCATGTCACTATGTTTATTGATAGCGGGACGAAGAAACTTCGCTTATGATAAAAAGATTTTTGTTACAGTATAATCTGTGGCCTAACTGCGTTCACCACGAAGAACCACATAATAAGAGCAGCACTCGAAGCAGTTTGCTTCCAGACCAGGTACTAAACGATTGCAATGTTTTTTTTTAAATTACTAAGCTAGTATATGCTTTCTCTCATTTAGGATGATAATTTTGACAGCTCACAGTAGAAATGAGGTATTGTAGAATCGTTATTAAAGTAATTCGATTATCGATTATTCTTTTTTATTGTTGTTAGTGGTTTACTCAAAAACTACTAGGTTTTCGGTTTCACAGATAAGTCTCAGAGACAGTATATAATATTTACACGTTGTATATATGTATATATATACTTTTTTTTTTGCAAATTCGTGATAGATAATTGCAAATATCTCAATATTAATATTTACATGAAAATAATAAAATTGTGAGATAATTCTGTTGATTGAATGTTCGATTTATTTTATTTCAAAACCGATTTCGGTGTTATGCGTGTTTTTTTTTTTTTGGGTAAACAATCATGGAAGTGGCGTCATCGTCACCGCACGCTTCCCATTTGCTATATGTATATTGTTTTTTGTTTATTCTACTACAAGTTAGCCCTTGACTGCAATCTCACCTGGTGGTAAGTGATGGTGCAGTCTAAGATGGTAGCGGGCTAACCTGTTAAGGAGTATGTTAGTTATACCCCTAATAGGTTTCTACGCGACATTACTCCGGAACACGAAATCGCTTAGCGGCACGTCTTTGTCGGTATGGTGGTAACTAGCCACGGCCAAGGCCTCCCACCAGACCAGGCCAGAGAAAATTCAGAAATTATAAACTCCCAAATTGCCTCTCACATTGAAAATGAAATTCGTTAGTAATTATTAATACATTTGTATTTCTTTGACAGGTGCCCATATAAACTTAATTGTAATTTATTATTTTATTAATTGTATTGTGTTATTATAAACATTGTAATTGCCAATATCTTAATTAATATCTTAATTAATGACGGCCGATTGGCGCAGTTTGCAGCGATCCTACTTTCTGAGTCCAAGGCCGTGGGTTCGATTCCCACAACTGGAAAATGTTAGTGTGTTGAGCATGAATGTTTTTCAGTGTCTGGGTGTTTATATGTATATTCTAAGTATTTATGTATATTATATTCATAAAGATATTCAACAGCTATCTTAGTACCCATAACACAAGCTACGCTTACTTTGGGGCTAGATGGTGATGTGTGTATTGTCGTAGTATATTTATTTATTTTATTTTTAATTAAAATTTTAAACACTACCCTGACAACAATTTGCATGCCAATTTGGCGTGGTACAGTTAAGATCTGCATAGTTTTTTTTCCTGTAACACCTATTTACGTGTAATCAGCAAATAAATAAAATTTAATTGAATTGAATTTATTTCAAGTAGGCCTACTTTGTGAGCACTTTTGAAACGTCAAGTATGTATATTTATAGTGACTGGAAAATAATTCGAAAGATGAGACACGATTATGATTTTGATCCGTTTGAAACAGGGACATCCTCGAGGCAATGAACAAAGACTGCGGTATGCCGCTATCGAAACTGCACGTTGACGGCAAGATGACATCCAATGACTTGCTGATGCAACTCCAAGCTGATCTGGTTGGGATTCCTGTGTGTAAGTAACAAAAACTACCTTTCCTGCACTTGTGCATAAAATTGTTGTTGGATGTTAAAAAAAACTACTTTTCGCTTCTTATGCTCTTCAAGTCGTACTTTGGGCTATACGTAGGCGGAATGAATTCATTAATTAAAACTAAGCTTTTTGTCAAAGTCAAAAGTAAAAGTCAAAATCAAAAATATCTTTATTCAAGTAGGCCCATAGGTGGCACTTTGAGAATTACACGGTAGTGAGATGATGGCGATAACCGTATTCGAAATCTTAAAACTAAAGCTACGAGGGTTCTAAACGCAAAACGTTTGCCCTGGTCTAAGAAGAAGCCCACAAGAAACTTAGCCGGTTTTTTTTTGTTATCACCATCTCACATTGTCATTTAAAACTATTTAAGAAGCAAGTACATTTAAAAACAATGTATAATATAATAATAATAATTTAATATATATATAATAATAATTTACTACTTAAAAACAAACACTTGCGGTGCGGATTACATGTTAATATTATTATATTAAAGGAAACAAAATCTGAGTAGTTTTTTTTGTTCTTTATTAAAAACAATTTATTTTATTTACAAAATTTTATTTCTTCACAATCGAAATAAAGATCAGTGCTTAATTCGGGCATACGACCCATTTTATCGTTCACCTAAATAGTAACTTTAGATCTGATCAGGGAATCGAACCTTATACCTCGAACAAATTTCCTCGCAATCGAAGTGAAAAGCAGAGTTTGTGTAACACTAAAAGTCTGTAGTCTGTAATCTACCATTGGTGCTCTTGTGCATAATTATTTTAAGAGGTGCTACAAAAACTACTTTTCCCGCTCTCATGATTCCTAGCAATATAATATGCTATTTCAGAGTGTGTAGGATTTTTTAATTTTTTTTGAATTATTAAAATTTTCAGTGCGCGCCCAATCGTGGGATATGTCAGCGCTGGGCGTGGCAATCGTGGCCGGCCATTCCGTTGGCGTCTGGAGCTGCGAGCGATGGCGCCACCACGCCACCCCGGCCGACACCTTCTTGCCCACCACCACTGATGATGGTGAGTATCGGCAGTGTCACTTTGGATGACGTAATTAAAGTGCATAATGTGTTTCCTACCTACGTTTACTTTTTAAATCGTGAAATTAATAAACTATATTTTTTTTATAGTATTAATTGATGGACTAACAATGTGTCAGGATTCAAAACTTAGGATGACGTAATTAAAGTGCATAATGTGTTTCCTACCTAAGTTTACTTTTTAAATCGTGAAATTAAACTATATTTTTTTTATAGTATTAATTGATGGACTAACAATGTGTCAGGATTCAAATCAAGTGTAAGGGCTGTATGAATGAATGAATGAATGAATGAATACATACACTTTTATTGTACACCGCAGAGAAAATTTACAGAGATACAAATACAACAGCACAATAAGGTAGAACGTACAATTTGGCGGCCATATCGCTAAATAGCGATCTCTTCCAGGCAACCCAAGGGATACAAGAAAATTCTATACGAAGTTAGTCAACAAAAAAAAAACAAAAAAAGGTGGTACAACAAACATTAGTGAATTATTAGGATTTTAAACTAAATTAACATAAAACATAGTACATATTAAACAATTTTTGTACATATTAAAGATATGTACAAAAATATAAAATATGTTCCATACATATATACAAACATATAAACATACAAATACTCGGATATAAATACATAATTAAAAAATAAATAAAACTATTAGCGTTCCGGCTTCACAGATATGTCTCAAAGACAGTAAACAATGTACCTCTATAGCCTTAGAAGTATTATTTCGGTTTTCAATTACACGTTGTATACTAACACAAAAAAAAAGTGTGGGAGAAGTTTTCTTTGTGCCTATACAAAGAAAGAGCCATCAGTGGCGTGCACAGGGTTTTGAGGGTATGCATAAAGAAGAAATATGGCATAAAATGGAAAAATCCTTCCCGTTTATGAGTTATACAAAAATTTAGGGTATGCAGTGCTTTTGTGCATGTATGAAGTGCACGCCACTAAGAGCCCTCTACTTAAGATGCTGTTTCCTAGTATTGTAACTAGATCGCTCTCTTTCCATTTCTTACCAAGGAGTCATTCGTAGACTTTTTTGTAACAGAGCTTGTCCGGGGAAGTACTACTGCAAATTTTTTTTTTCACTACAAGTTATCCCTTGACTGCAATTTCTTTCTGCAATCTCGGGCTAACCTGCGTTTTGCTTCTTCCTTTCTGATCCGCACCGCAAAGGCCTGGAATGCCCTCCCATCTTCCGTCTTCCCCGATACCTATAATCTGGGTACCTTCAAATCAAGAGTGAATAGGCATCTTCTAGGCAAGCGCGCTTCATCTTAGGCTGCATCATCACTTACCATTAGTTGTGATTGCAGTCAAGCACTTTTCTATATATAAAAGGGAGTATGTTAGTTATATCCTTGATCGATTTCTACGTGACATCGCATCGGAACACTAAATCGCATAGCGGCACGTCTTTGTCAGTAGGGTGGTAACTAGCAACGGCCAAAGCCTCCCACCATCTTATATATATATATATATTTCTTGTATGCGGGTGTATGGTAATGAACTCCTCCTAAACAGCTGGACCGATTTGAAAGAATTTTTTGGTATGCGTTTGGGTGGCACCCTGGATGGCTTAGATTCACAAATCAGCCCGACAGATGGCGCTGAGGTCCGCTAGTATTATTATAATATAGTGGGAGGCTTTGGCTGTATTCGTTGGTATTCTATAAATAATGTTAAAATCCACGACCATCTTCACTCACCATAACTGTTCGTATTCTCCCGCAGACCGGGACGCTCGATACACGAAATGGAAGATGGCTGTGCAACGCTCCCTCGGCTGGGCGTCCACCAAGAAGTCCATCACGATGACAGGTCAGAAAAGAAAATCTAGCATGTTCCAAAGCGCTGAAACCCTAACGCCGCCCGGCAGCAGGAAAAACTCCACCGACATAGATAACGTCATAAACAATATAAACCCGGCGCCGGACGACGATTCCGTTAACATCGACGACATTATCCAACATTCCGCGCGAAAGTTCTCCATTTTCGTACCCCTAAAACAGCCCAAAGACGAACACACCATATTAGACGACGCAGAGTATTATATGAATAAAAAGGAATGCGACTACGGCATGTGCCAGTGTTGCCAAAGCGAGAGGAGACTGCAAACCGACTGGAAAACTATCGAGGAAATCATAGAGAATGATCCAGAAATCATTTTCGATAGCGAGGACCAGCCGAAGGTTTGCGAGACAAAGCAGGAGGGTTCTTACGAACCTCCCGCTGGGGGGATCATTAAAAAACGGGTGCACATAAAGAAAATACCCGGGATTTTTCGAAATATTTGCAAAAAGTTCACTAACTCGTCGCCAACGTGATTGGACGTTGTGCGTTAGTTGTTTAGGCGGAATTAAAAGTACGATAGTGTTAGTGAGGTTGCACGATTCGCAAGCAACTCCAAAGGTGAAACTCGATGATTCGAATCGAGATTTCGTGAGGCAAGGTTTTTGAGTATCGAAATACTATAGTGACCTTCAATTCAACTAGGACGACAGGCTCGAATCAAAACAAAGGATTGTAAGCTTTATATCATGTGCCATAAAGTGTTGTTTTAAGTGTACGATGCGTGGCCAACTAGTACAATACTGGCAAACAAATTTAGAAAGTTTACTTTTCGCTCAAAATACAATGGTATAATACGTTTTGAGTCGATAAGGTCTGGAAAGGACATAAATATCTACCGTTCTTATATTTAAAATGTTTTTTTATCTAAATAAATAAAAAACAAACCTCAGAGAGCACGGTAGGCCGTGGGTTCCAATAATCATCACACCTGATAATTGCTACTTAAAAGTCAAAGTTCGTTCTAAAACTCTATGCTCTGAGACCCTCGCTCCTATAACTGCTTCCAGAAGTAGGACACAAATAGGTTGGAGTCTAAACCAATAGACCGATTTGTTTTTTTTTTTCACTACGTACATTAGGTACGTTGGCTCTCATGTATACCATAACTTTATAGTATAACCGTATAACAAAGGATGTTTGTTTTTATAATAGTTATATTCTTTTTAATACTTGTTAAATCGCACTGATATGCCTCACCATACGTTATTATTTAACCAACTTTTCACTCTATATTCATTCTTTAAACAAGCTCAATTAAGTCGATTTTTCTCTGACCTTCGTTTTTCGATATTCGAAAACAATGATATTGCTAGCGAATTGTTCAATCTAGTACTAGGGGTCCAGATTATTACAGATACTTCAAACGAAATTATTTAGCAATGTTACTTACGCGGTATGGTACACTATGACATTTCATTTTTGATTTACTTAGTTTAAGATTTGAACTCTCGCAATCTTACAGTCGCATTTGAGTATCGTAACACTTTAACGCCAGAGTCAAATTAAAGCTTAAATTCATCTACAGTTTTACGGTCACCGCTCTTGGAATAATTGTAACTTTCCGCTATAGACTTTAACTTTACTTTAGTATAAGGTTTGTTTTACTGTGGCTGTATAGGGTTTCTATAATCAAAAAACACAAATGCCTGCGTAGTGTGTACAATCTAGTACTGATTAGTGTTTTTTTTCAATAACAAAACACTGTAAGGTCAAAGTCAATTGGAATTGAATTATACTAACATTAAAGTTCTAATTTGTCCACACATAAACAACTAGCGGTCTTAGTAAATGGTTTTTAGTATTATAATTACTAGTACATAATTCGCAACTCTAAAACCAGTTCTATTAAGTACATTTTACTTTGACGTTAAACGGTTTTATACTCGAAAATTACTGGCAGCATGCAAATCATAAACTAAGGGTATAGAATAACAAAGTAACTTTTCATTCTTAATAGCCTATTGAAACGATAATGGATCCCAAGTACACAAATACCTCACTTCTCTACCTAACGACACGCGATCTAACGTGTTGAGTCTAATCAAATCGCGGCTATTGAACATCGCACTGCGCACACCAGGCGCGACGTGGTATCAGATTATTGTACTTAATTTATTTCTAGTCATAGAAATTTTAAAGATTTGATATGACTCAACATGCATGGCGTGCTATAAGTACTATTCCGGTCTTAATTGTCTTTATATATCGCAATAATAATATCGAATATTTTGAAAATTCTCGGATATTTTTCCGTAAATTACATCGAATGTTACTAAATAGGTATTAATATATAGGTAATATAATTATTCTTGTACACCACTTTTTTCTGTCTTACAACGGTGAACCAATTAGTCTGTCCAATGCGTTCTATTCCGTTGGTAACATAACACTAATAATAAACATAAAAAACAGTGCTCAAGAAAAAACTTCTAGCAAGAGTGAGGGACACGGCGCGGCGAGCCAGTGCCATGTACGCACACTTTTGGTACAATACCATACCAATAACTACTAACTGGCTAGAGCACAGCTAGCACGATTCTTAAATGGTGACAGCATCGTTCGCCTGATGATTTATTAATATTAACTTTTGGGTATTGTGTTTAGGTTAAATTTGGCTCGCACTGTCGTAGCTTAGGTAAATATTACCATAGCATTCAACATTCAATATCTGTGCCTTATGACGTTTAATTAATTAAGTGGGAAGAGGAGGTGAGGAGACAACTGCATTCTGATCTACCTCGGCACTTCCGTATTCCGTAAATAATGATCCGTATTCCGACGTTATGCCACGTTTATTATTAAGGCACTTGAGCGGCTACCTCATTAACATTGTTGAACCTTCTGTACTTATAAATATTCTGTGATAGAGATAGTTTCGATTGGATAGATTAAATGGACCACGTGTAAGACGGTAAGAAGTTACGTGTATAATGGGTTTTAGGTAATATTACAAAGCTCTGAACTACACTTTAAGGCTTGAACATGCAAAAATGCAACGATTATTATAAGGTGTTATATGAACTGTTTGTCATTGTCTTAAGGTTTAATTTTGTTTGCACCATCGTATGTTAGGTAAATATAAGGTTAAACTCGCAAATTATTTTTGCGCTTTTGTCCCTTCAGTAGTTCGGATGTTGAATGAATGCATTACTGACAGGTCTGGATTGAATAGATGATGCAACTTTAAAGTGGTGCTTGCTTTGCACTAAAAATATTTTAAACTCCTTTGCACCCATTCTACTACTGTAAAGTCATCATTACATACTCATTACGCATATGGATATACCCTTGGATGTAAAGTATAAATACTGAGCGGTTTAGTGGTGGAAGTGAATATTAGGTCTACTTTTACCTAAGTTTAAACAATATATTAAAACACATTTAATAAATCGTGGCTACTACACGATTGATGAATTCCTAAACGACAAGGCTGCTTGGAAGCAGGCCACTCCGCTCTCATCTCTCACAAAACAGAAAAATTCTAAAGATTGTTAAACTTTAAAATGATGTTGGAAAAGAGCAATCTGCTGTGTTTCTTGCCGGCTCTTCTCAGTGGAATCTGCCTTCCGAACCGGTGGTAGAGTCACTACAAACAGACTTGACGTTTCATAAGTGCTTATTAATTAGGCCAACTTGAAATAAATGAATTTTGAATTTTGAATTTGAATTTGAAGGGAAGCAAGTTTGCGAAGGAAAACTTTCGTGTAAAACGAGGCTAAGCAAGCAATTGTGGGAAGCCATGCCGTCACTTCGCTCGCTCTCCGAACGCCTTGTTGCCTCTTGTAACCACACTGCGCTCTGCTGACATTTCACTACACCTATCCACACTGCTTCCTCCGCTCCGTACCGGTTTCTGGCTCCTGGCTTACTTAGGTGCATTTTCACTAAAACGGAGCGGTGCGGATACGTGCAAAATATACCAATGAAATAATACACAAATCGCTTTATAAAATTAAGAGGTAATTTTCGAATAATCCATAAGTCCAAACCTCTCCGCTACGCCAAGCTCCGCCTCAATGTTGAACACCCATAATGGCATATCTTTAAGTAAAATCAAATGTATGAACATTTATTATTCAGTATTACTGTCTATAAAATTAACTTCAGAGTACCTATTGCTATGTGTTCCCTAAAGCCCCGTTACTATGGATATTTGTTTAAAATTATTAAAATGATGTAAACGGCTCACGTACTTAAATTTTAAGGCTTATTTTGATCTTAAAAAATAAAAGTATAATTTTACCTACTTAAGGTTTTTAATTTATTTTATTGTCTCACACTGTTGCATGCTGCACGAATTCTGTCTAAAAATAATGATATTATAAGTGCATGATAATATAGTTCATTTTTTCTTAACGGTCTTCTAATTTTCTTTGCATTCACTGTATACAATATTTTTTATGCAAAATATATTTTAAAAATAGGAAAATAACAAACTTCTTAATAAAGTAAAACGAGATTTTAACACCAAATTAATTTTATTAAAATATATTTTCTACTTAAAAGTATTGGAGAGATTGTTTAAATTTTAAGACAACTTAGAGGAAATGTAGTGAAGACGGAAAATCACACCTTCAAATAACCTTTAGTAGCGTCCATTATATAAAATGTGTAGACGCATTACTTTATTATTATTTTAGTATTTTCACCGTGGCAACTTAACTTGGGGGGTACTTTTATTGTGTACCTTATGACTATGTATACCAGCTGTGCCTAAATATCTCTGATATACATCCATTTCCCTCAAGAACGTGGCGAGGTAGTTTGGAAAGGTTTCCATATTCCGTTAAAAAACTGCCGTCTATAGAAAACGGGTACAAAATCATATTTAAAAAAAATCCATTACTTAGTACTGAGAACATGTTTACTTAGGTTAGGAGAATTAGACAACTTAAGGCCGCGACTATTATATATTCAAAAAGTTTTTTTTTCCTTTCAATGTTTCGGATAGATGATGCTTTTTGGCGGTAGTATAAAATTTGCATATGTTCGAAGTCGTGGTGTTTATCTAAATACCTAATTCAACAAATATACTTAATGCGTTTAGAATCGAAAATCCTGTACGTCTTGATATTTTTCAAAAGATCCGCTGAACGCTGAAAAAGTGTACACTAATTTGTGCTGTAAACCAAGGTAGATAAGTTCCAATTTACTCAGATGTAACATGTTTTGATACTAGAAAACTACGATCGCGAACTTTAAAATCTTATACTTCAGGCTTATAATAGTTTCAGTAATACATGTTATAGCTCAACCGACTTCCAAATTCGTTCAAGCAAAATTATTTTATTACTTTCAAGTAGATTTTGGGAAATTACATACTTACGTCGTTCTTCTCAATATTTTGAAAGTGAACTCGAAAATAAAGAACCAGAACAAACAAAAAAAAGATAAGTTATTTATAGAAATATGTATTTTAATTTGCTATAAACCCCTTTTTATGACAAGGCACATTTTTCATTGGGTTGGTAATATTTTAAATCTTTATTTTTCCATTTTGATCATTTGAGGGTAGTTTTAAGAAATAACGTTAATATCATTATTATAACTTCATATTTCCTTTCCCCAGCATCACTGCTTGGTCGCGTTTAGTTAAGTCATTTCTGTTTCATTCCAACTAAATAATTTTGGAACAATATATAAAATATTACGGGTTTCTTCACCGTGGCGTGAAATTTACTGCCTATTAGCGGTCATTCAACCCAGCTCACAAAAATGTAATTATGTATTAAAGTGTTTTCTATATCGTTCCGAATATTATAGTGAGCTGCAGAGAAGCGTGGCTGGGTCAGCACAAATATATAATTGTTTTTTTTGTTTCTTTTTTACAGAAGAAAGATACAGCTTGCTAGCTTCGATCCCAGCGACTCTGTACCTGATTGGTAGCTTCACTATGCTAGTCGTTTCTAGTATACTTAAGGATAGTTGATTTTGAGCTTTATTGTCTAGTGATAAGTGACAATTTACAATTTGTTATATTTCCCCACAACGTTCTAATCGGTGTAACGTTGTGTTGCATATTATACAGGACTGCGTCATAAGCAAAATGTAATTTCTAAACTGTACGAAATAATTCGCCTATAGTGATCTTATATAACTTGAAGGGCGTGATATAACCACTGTACAGCTTAAATAAGATCCGATTTCATTGTCAAACGCGATCAAGGAAGCTTAATGTTCAGAGTGGAAGTGTTTTTTTGACGTTTGAACGTAACGTGGTTTTATTCAACTTGGTTTCCAATTTATTTTACTTCACGATCTATTATTACAAAATATGATCTGAGGTCAAATATGTTAAGTCAAATTCAAAATGTTTCAAAGTGTGTGTGTCAAAGAAAAAAATATGCATTTCTTAAGTTGTATAGTGGTAATAACGTCTTAAAACTATATATATACAAGAGCAATTATTTGTGTCGGATAGCTTATTCACATATTTTGTCGTTGTGATTTTACATTAAGTTAGAAAGTGGCAAAACTTACGGTTAGGTTTTCGACACTTGTCAGTGGGTGGTGAAAAAGACCTATATTACTTCGTTCGGATTGGGAATTACATTGAAATTAATATTAAGCGATAATTGAGAATTGTTTCTTTTTTTCTTAAATGTGATGTAATTATGCATGAACCGTTACATACAGGTAGGGTCATGTACAGCAATCGTAACCTTGATACCATGCCCCTAAACTTTCCATTTGTATTTATTCATTAAGTTTATTATTTTTCAAATAAATACATTAACTTATTTCATTTCCTTCATATTAAAAGTGAATAGGCATTTTCTAGGTATCTAGGTCTCTTGCAATCGACAAGAGATTGGGACGTCAGAGTTAAATATAACTTATTCCAATTGATTTAAAGATCAAATTTGCCCATCACAATTTAACAGCCTAGTGCTTTTAGCAGAACTTTTGTAAAGTAACGTACAACGGAATTTGCAACTTTAAAACTAAAGGCGTTAGGTCTATTTTGCGCAACGATTGCGAGCCTGCAAACCTTACGTACTAAGCGTACAGGCGTGATTGCAATTTGCAATCGACCGCTGGGGGTCTTACTTCTACTATCTTGTGAAATGCCCCTAAGTCGATTATCTCAATATAATAAATGTGTCACCGTTATCGTCAAACCATTTTTTATTCCAATACATTTATCCAGTAAAATAACTATGTAAAACAAAATGCTCAAAGATATTTATTTATTAGTTTGTACAAGACTATTATATGTCGCCCGGGCTATGTCAATAAACAATCTGATCCAAAAATTTCAAATATAGAACCATCCTAATAGAAAGGGAAGCGTAAGCAAAGGATAGCAATACTAAGTTCAATCTGCGATTTCGAATAAGTTTGTTTATTGACATAGCCCGGGCTACATATAATAGTCTTAGTCTGACATGTCTCAATAAAAATATGCATTACAAAATATAGAAAGTGCAAGTGAAATGTACGTGAACGTTTTCTGAACTTCGTTCAATATATACTTACCTAATGTATGTATATATATCGTTTTTTTTTGTATGTATATATTGGGGTTCGCTTACACTCCTTTATTTTGGATGCATGGATAGATAATGATTGAAATATGAGCTTTATGTCACACAAAAAAGGTGGAATTTAAAGGAGGTGGACAACAAGTGACCCACCCGGCATACTTCCAGCACAAAAATACTGAAAAAATTGCTTTATGCTTCTTAGCATAAAGCCCACATTTTAAATTCATTAACTGATTGACATTGACACTGACTGATAGACACTGACACTCTATGTATTCTTTTTCTTATCATGCATAGCTTTTTATAATAATACTGAAATAATTCCTATGAAGATTAGTTTCGCATTTTGAACTTTATTAGCATAATCATTTATATTTATTTGGATTTTTTGTGATATTGTTTTTTTTTTTACATAATTTATTTGGTAAGATTTGTTTTGTACAATTTTTTTTACTGTACTTAAGTGGTGTTATTGGATTATTTGGTCCCAATGTTATATATATTTTGATAGTGCGCAAGCAATCTATTCTAAGAAACCACGGGGATTTTTCATTGGTTGGATAAAGCACGATTTAATAAGCAACCTGTACTCAATTTATAGCTCAGTATACCAAAGTATAACTTGAGTAGGTGGGGGGCAAGAATTAATATATTTATTGACAATTGTGATACGAAACGCTAAGGTGTAGATGTTTTTACCTACGTTTACTTATTCAATCGCGTGAAACTTAAATGCGATTTGTATGGAATCGAAAAACTCCATCTAGTAAAAATACTGTTGCTCAGTTCACAGATACAAATCGTAGTTAACTTTCTCGCTATCGAATGAGTAGTCTTAATAATTTTGGCATACGTTTTAGATCTCACCCGCATTCCAAACGCGTTAATTCAAGACCAATGAAAATGGTTCAATAATGTAACCCTTTCAAAACCTTTATAAAATAACTCATTACCCCGTGAACTCATGCAAAGATTTGGATAAAGAGCGGTTTGATATAGCGTTCCCAAATACTACCGAAACCGGTTAAATCTAAATAAACAGTTATAGCCAATCAAAAGGGCACTTTGAAGACAACAAGCGTTCAGTTTAATCATCTGTTTTGTTCCTACCATTATTTACGTAACTGTAATTTTTGTTAATTATTTATTTATTACAATAAAATTTAATATAAGGAATGATAACAATTTTATGGGAATTGTACCAATTTTTATTTCTATCCACTGCTATTCTATAAATTTATTATTAAATCATTTTAATTCAAGTGCATTGAAATAAAGCATTTATTGTTGGTGTCACTTGTTTTATTTTCCTATAACAATAAGAAGCATTCAATAAAATTGTAAATTAATATACATATCTATCGATTATTTAGGCAACTAAAAACTCCAGATAGCCTTGGAGCAGATTTGAGTTCGCAATGCTCTAAAATCAAATCTGATTATATGAATTTCCACTTCCTCCTCGCTCTACTTAATTTCCCTTTACATATAACTCTAAAAGTAAATAAATAAATATTTAAATATATGTACTATGACAATACGCACATCGCCATCTAGCTCCAAAGAAAGTGTTAGTAGCTTCTGTTTAGTACTAAGATGACTGATGAATATTTATATATATAATATACATAAATACTTATAATATACAGATAAACACCCAAACGCTGAAAAACAATCTTGTTCATCACACAACCATTTTCCACTTATGGAAATCGAACCCACAGCCTTGGACTTGGAAAGCAGGGTCGCTGCCCACTACGCCAGTCGGCCGCCATAATAACTATACTGCAATTTATATAAGATAAAATAATTTCAAAGTTCGCGCCACTTCGCGTTTATCTGTCATTTTTAACAATTACGCAGGAAATAATGGTTGGTATCATACACACTTAGTAGGGATTTACTAATTCTCGACATAAGCTGAGCCCTCTCATTTCTCAATTTTGGGAGACATAGAGTACGATTCGAGAGTCAAATATTATAAAAAAAAAATTTTCTTCTGGCTTTACACAGATTAGCCGATGTCAGGTGCAAAATGACCTTCTATATAAGTCGACTCTTAAAATTGTTCAGTAAACAGTTTGACAGAAATGCATGTTGTCCAACATGTAAAAAATCACGAGTTCGGTATCTGGCTCTGTGAAGCGATGGGCAATCGGAACAATAATTGAATTATCGATTTCGGCCTCCATAAAAACAGAATAAAATAAAAAAATGACACTAATTTTACATTGGTAGTGAAATAACTATATAAAAAAAAAGATAATCGAAAAAATTACTTAATTTGAAGAACAATGAAATGAATTGCAGTTTGCACAATGCGGGCTCAAGCCCGCGTCGCAAAATTGTAGCAAGAGGCAACAAAATAATGAGTTACTATAGAGAATCGGATATCGCGTGTCTTTCACAGGTGCTATCAAAATTTGTTTAACAAAACGGTAATTTATTCTTTGACCCTGTCTTCTATGAAAAGCCTCAAGGCCTTCTCTTTCTCTTTCTTCCCAGCAGTGAGATGTCTATCATGTATTTATTATGTAATAATAGATTGATGTGAAAACTGTGAAAACTATTCCTCGTTAAGAAGGTAGTAGAAGTTAGTAGTTATTACCATATACTGCTTAAGAACGACGAGCGACTGGAACCTAAAAAAAATCTTCAACTGTTTTTCGATTGTTCGATTATTTCGATTGTTGTTCGAATGAATCGGTTCTTGCCTACTGTCAAAATTGAGATAATTTTTCTCGTATCAATTTTATTTATTTCTTAACTCTTATTAGATTTAAAATTACTAATTACACACACCTTGAAATAAAATTAATAAGGACGCAGGTAAGTGGAAATCAATATAATGATTAAATACTTGAGTATTTAAAATGTCTCCTATTTAAGTTAAAATTCTAACAATTCTCCTTTAATTTTAATAATTTATATTAACGTACTCCGTAATTATACCTATAAACTGTACTTTTTAAAGCACTTAAAAAGTTTCTTACTTAATTCTAGTGTAAAAATAAAAAATAAGTATGGACGACGAACAAGCGTATATAACTAATCTGCCTTTAGAAGTTTTCGATATAATATTGAGAAATATCGACGGACTCAGCCTAGGGAGATGTAGGCGTGTGTGCAAAGGTTGGAAAGAATTAATCGAAAGTTCAGATTGCTTGTGGCACCATAAATGCCGAGAAGATTTTAAAAGTTCATCGAAAATCGCCAGAAGAAAATCCGGTAACCAATGCACCTGGTACCATTTGTATAAAAATCTGACCCTATGGTCAAATCTAATGAAATATAAACCAGAAGTAAAAAAATTCAACAAATTTCTTCGTAACGACAATTTGCGAGCTTTAGACATCGATTATGGTCTACTGCCGTTGAGATCTGATAAATGTACAATTATTTTAAATACTAGTGTTCTAGAACATCTCACTCGACTGCCTAACTATACGTTACCTGATAGACACTGTATAAGAATTGCTAATAACGACAATGTGACAATCGTTCAAGTCAAATTAGGTATTTACATTCAAAGGACAGTAGCCTCCCCGAAATTCACTGCGGAAGGATTCCTCAAAGCAGACGGTTTTGTTCTCACAAATAACCATTTGTACTATCACTATAACAAAGATGTTTTCGAACTTGATCTAAAATGCAAAGAATTGTTGCCAAAGTTTATTGTGATGATAAAATATAATATCAAAGAAATGCAATACAGCGAACATGTAATATATATATTCACCGATCATGGTTTTATTGTGAATCTAGATATGAATAGAAGATTTTTCGATAATTTGATATATACACTCATAAATTGCCCAGCGGAATGGATCAAACATATAAAACATATAAGTGCAGTGGATGACAAAAACTTTATATGTTATTCCCGGAATTTAATTAAGATTGAGGTAAGTCACTCGTAGTTTTATTTAGCTCACAGACTTTAAGGCCTCAAAGATAAATGAATACTTTTATTAAAGATAAAGATGTTACAGAGATATAAATACAATAGAGCAAGGAGTTACAATTTGGTGGCCTCATCACTGCATACCAATCTCTTCAAGATGATGTATTTCGTAGTAGAATTGGCGTATAAAGATCTCGAAGGGTTTTTCATCTGGTGATATGATGCTGTATCAGATAGTCATATGGCTTAATAATATATGTCATCATCATCATCATCAACAGTCCACTGCAGTACTATAGGCCTCTTCCAAATGAAGGGTTTCGCCCATATTGACATCTTGGAGATGTCTCTTAAAAGTTCAAATTTTGTATTAAACGTAAGCTTATAGAAAAGTCCTATTATAGTATCAATGACTTTGTAATCGATAAAAAGCTTGAGTTGCTCTTCTGATAATTTTAAATGACGTGAGATGGTGTTAACAAAAAAAAAAACAACCGGCTAAGTTTGTTGAGGGCTTCTTCTTAGACCAGGACGCGTTTGGAACCCTCGTAGCTTTAGTTTTAAGTTTACGAATGTGGTTATCTCCATCATCTCACTACTTCTACTTCTTATGTATGCATCAAAAGTGCCACCTATGGGCCTACTTGAATAAAGATATTTTTAGACTTTGACTTTGACATAGTCACCACGCTGGGCAAACCAGTTGGTGATCACAGTAAATGATTGTAGTAGCATAGAGAATGCCGCTGCCCATTCTCTGTTATACTCAATGTCAAAATATATGTATGGTTTCATCATATTAATAACAATAAGCTTTTAGTTCTGATTTACAGATTTCTTACAATTTACAAAAACTAGTGTGTGTACATTAATCCAGTTCCAAATCAGTTTTTTCTGCAGACACATAGACCTCTAACCTCTTCCATTCTATGCTATCTTTGCAGTTCTCAACCACAACCATCTGGTTATCTTTTGAATTCAAAATTCATTTATTTCAAGTAGGCCACTACTGGAAAATGTTTGTGTGATGAGCATTAATGTTTTTCAGTGTCTGGATATTCTAAGTATTTATGTATATTATTCATGATAATATTCATCAGTCATCTTAGTACCCATAACACAAGCTACACTTAATTTGGGGCTAGATGGCGATGTGTGTATTGTCGGAGTATATTTATTAATAAAAAAAATAAAAATTAATAAGCACTTTTGAAACGTCAAAATGCCATTGGACCACCTTTTAGTTTTTATTATTATTTGTCTTTAATAAAACATCAATTGTTTTGGCCTATGCTTTGAGCTATTTATAAGTGGTTAATCAAACCACTAACAAACAGCTTTAAAAAAAAATTGAGGTTTTAAGAGGTTTGCAGGTCTTGATTTGGTTTTTTTACTGGCTGAATTAATGTAAAAGGATTATCCATTTAAATTGGTTGCATAGCAATTTTATAATAATCGGTTCAGTGATTTCGTTTTTAAATGAAAATAAAGGAAAAATGTGGTATTCAAAATGTAAAATGCAATTATTTTCCACCTAATGATAATTTTTTTACACCATTAAAGCCGCCAAATTCTATATGCTGTGTTATGATTGCTTTTTTGTTTTGTATACTTTTTATATTGTACAATAAAAGAAATATATCTATTCCTTCATAACATCTATATATAACATAGATTGCATTGCAGACAGTGGAGTCATTTTATATTTTTTCAGATGCAATTATTTTGCAACATGATGATAATATTTTTTAATATCATTTTTTGTCTGGAAGAATTGCTTTTCTGGCCTATGTTCTTTTTTATAGTCTACAATAAAATAAATATATTTATTAATTTATAACATCTATATATGACATAGATCACATTGCAGACAGTGAAGTAATTTTATAATTTTAATTATCTTTTGTAGTTTTCAATATGTAGTATACTGCAAAGTCTTGGTGCGTATACAAATGGTTTGTACTCTCCTCTAACTACATGCTAAATTCCTAAATATAATATAAGAATTTAGCATGTAGTTACACACGACCAATGGTTGTCGATGGCGCAGGATGTAACGATAAAACTCTAAGAATTTATGTTTTGCTCCTTTTGAATTGAAAATATAAAACTTTTTTGTATTTTTCAATAAAATAAATTTATTCATTCATGATATTTTGATGAATATGTTTATAATTTTTTAAATATCTGGGCTTTAATATTTCAGGTAGGCCAGTGCAAGCATCTTTATTTGGAGTTTCCACCTATAACAGCTTTATTCTTCTACGTGGACATCATCTTACTTGGCACGCTGGACGGCCAGATTTTAATATACAGATTATCGAGTCAAACCCCAGGCTGCCATAAACCAGTATTTTATACTCTAGCAAGGTAATATTTTTTAAAAGAAAAAGACTTAAAGATTATTTCTTTCTTCTTTATCGTATAATCCAATCCTTTAAAACCATATCTTTTGCCCTTCCACATACATATTTAACATTCTTCTGGTAACACAACTTTCTTACCTCCGCATTAATTTACATACCATGCAGGACTATTACACATCATCTTTTCTGCCACGGGCACTACTTTTTAATTTCCCCTTTTTTTCATTACTTATCTTTTCCGTTCTTCTCACACCACACATATGTCCCGGTTCTTAATAATTAAAGATTATTACTTTTAAATAATTATTATTTAATTTTACAAGACTGAAAAAAATTTAAACAAAACTACAAAATAAAAAAGACTAGAAAAAAAAGACGCTGTGACGTCACAACACTGGTATTTCTATTGTTACTGGGGACTTCAAGTTAATTTAATATTACAGTGACGTGATCCTATTAGGAGCATTTACGAGGCATTTTTATTTATTGAAATTTTATACAAAATAGTACTATATTATACTTATATATTTTTATTTGCAAAATACACGTTTTAAAGCTGTTACATATTAAAAAAGCTTGTAGGTTTCAGTGTATGGCGTGCAAAATTTTAGAATCGTGCAAATAATGAAACAAATGTCATTTCGTTGTAAAAAAGTTCTTATTTTAACCATTATTTGAGTTCAGATCAAAATACCGCTCCTCCTGCGGTCGTCGTACGAGGCGATTAACTTTGTGTATTTTTATTTTGTTTATAAACAGTAGCAAAAAGTATTAGGTAGGGTTAATATAGTTAATGAGTATTCGACTTCAATTTTAAGTTGCCGAGTTTGAATCCCAGTACGTACCTCGAACCTTTCTAAGTTATGTGCGTTTTAAGCGGTAAAATATCACTTGCTTCAACGTGGCGTGGCGTGGCGTGGGACGGCCCATTGGCGCAGTTGGCAGCGACCCTGCTTTCTGAGCCAAAGCCGTGGGTTCGATTCCCACTACTGGAAAAATTTTGTGTAATGAGCATGAATGTTTTTCAGTGTCTGGGTGTTTATATGTATTTCTAAGTATTTATGGATATAATTCATAAAAATATTTATCAGGCATCTTAGTACCCATACCACAAACTACGCTTACTTTGGGGCTAGATGGTGATGTGTGTATTGTTGTAGTATATTTATTTATTTAATCAACGGTGATGGAAACCATCGTGAGGAAACATTAGCCCATTAGTTTAGAAACACCAGGATTCTTATTAGTTGTGGCAAAACCTCTTCGTGTGGTCTTCGAACCCAAGTGATGAGCCATGGTCCAGAGACATGTTCGCTAACTATGGGCCTCATAAGAAGGCTCAGCGTCACTCGGCGGGCGATGGAGAGAGCTATGCTCGGAGTATCTCTATGTGATCAAATCAGAAATGTGCAGATCCGTAGAAGAACCAGAGTTACCGACATAGCTCAACGAGTCGCGAAGCTGAATTGGCAATGGGCGGGGCACATAGATCGAATAAAGGATGGACTTTGGTGTCCCAAGGTGCTGCGCTTACCAGTGCGGGGCTGGAATGGCAGCACTGGTAAGCGCAGCGTTGCCCCCCCCCCCCCCCCCCCCTCGAGGTGGAATTTGGAACTCTCTACAAAATACCTTTGTCCAGCAGTGGACGTCTATCGGTTGATATGACGATGGTGTGGCAAAACCTAGTAAAAAAGTATGCAGTGAATCTGAAGTTTCTAGTTATGACTTACTCTCCCAAGGTTGCCCGAAGGGGAGGTGCCACTACATTTGGACGTCTGCGAAAGAAAAACGGGGCCCTTGATAGTGGCTTCCACGGTTCTGCAACTGTACCTCGTAGAGTATCGTTTTTTTCCACAGGTAAGTTTTTTTTTTTTTTTTTACCAAGTCAAGCGCTACTTCACGCCAGAACAGATACCAAGCTCAAGTTATGTCGCGCATGGAGTACTGAAGCCATGGATGGATCTGCCAAGTACCAACTCGATGCTCGTCGTGCTGTAGTCAGAAGACTTCAGTGACTCTGAGGTTGCCTATCTAGCGGTATTCTACAAGATACATTTAAAATCATCAATAATAATAAATACTTTTATTTACCACAACAAATAACGACATACAAATAAAGAGAGAAAAAAAAAATACCATACAGTCTACCTGCCAGTGCCAGAGTACGTAGTGCTATACAATATTCTTTGTTTATACATTACTGAGCATAAGTTAAAACATTTCGTTCGCTTCTTCATTGCTATCAAGTGTGAATTAATTTATGAATTGCATTTAGAAAGAAGTAGTCGAGCAAAATTTAAAAATATTTATTGTAATGCAAGCCCAGCTTTTCGGCTTCTATGGTAGTACCGTCATTGATCAGTAGGTAGGTATATATAAGGTGACTGGATGTCCTGAAACTCCACTGAGTTTGTATGGACATTGCACAATCCTGTAATGTTAAACAAAATTATATAAATTTAAGCGGGTAGCTGAATAAATAAACTGCCGCCTATAACTCATATGAAAGCGTTCATAAAATACGTGAAATGTTTAAGGGGGCGAGGTGGTCGAGTCAAATCTCACCTAATCTCACCAGGGGGAGGGAGAGACGGAAAAATTAAAAAAATCACCTCACGTAATTTATGGACGCCTCATAACTAAAAAAGCAAGTGTATAAAATATGAGGTTTTTCTTTCCAGGAAAAGCAACCTTTACCGTTCACATTAACAAGACACAAAATGGATGCGAGGATGAAAAAACTCCAATACAGAATGAAGATATCGAACAAAAATCACGATTACGATAAAGATAAATTAAGTGCAGCGACCAACTGAATATAATGTCAGTTTTCTCTAGGAATTTCGGTTTATTTATTTGGTTTACCAACACTTTCTTACGCTACACTTTGCCAAATTTGGGATGAAAATTTTGACAAAGTCAACTGACAGACAGGGCTCGGATCCGCTTTCATTTACCGCAAAATTTTGGTTTATAACCGGTTTATTTTAATGTTCTTCGTTTCACCGGTTAAATGATTGAACGAACGAAAATGTTATAGGTTGCCTTATCTTAACAATTATTCATTGTAAAGTAAACCTCTCCTGAGGATGCTCCGGTTTCTGAGCGAAACGTGCAGAGGGTACATTGCCGAAGATCTGTTTGGTGTGGAGTATAAGGATTAAAGAAATTGTAAATTACACCATACAGATTCTCTTGCTTTTCGCGGAGTATAGCAAATTAAGCTTAATTTTCATTATATATCAAGGATTTCCACAAAGTAACGCTGACTTCTATTCAATCTTTATTTAAGGAAAAAAAATTACTCGGGTACCCACAATATGACACGTGAAAAAAAAAACAAGCAATTTAAAAAACATTTTGTTTATGGAATAACTTTTGACCATTTAAACGACCCGCCACTTCAGATTTCTTGTTAAGATTGTTTCAGCAAATCACAAAAAGAGCTGAAACAAAAGTTTGTAAAACCGGTTAATTAGAAACGATTGAGTGTAATTAAGGAGTAACTGGTTTCGCAGTTTATTCGGTTAAAAAACCGTTTTTTTTTCCGGTTTCCGAGCCCTGTTGACAGGTTTAATTTTGTGCAATTGAATTAAGCATTAATTTTAATCGTGGCTGTGTCAAATTATTGACTTATGAATAACTTACATAGGTTTTTAATACTTTTGTAATACGAACTGATCTCTGGAAGTATTTTAATATAAGAAGAAGAAGAGGAAGAAGTAATTTTGGGCGCAAAACACAAAAAAATAGAGATACAAATTATCCGGAAATTGTAAAAATGCGAAGGCTGCCTTATTGCTGCAAGCTATCTTTGAATGAGAGAACCTGCTGTCAGAGAACGTTGAGATTAGTATTATGGAGGGTAGAGGTAAGGAGAGTCATCTTATATGAGAAAAGGGATATATAGGAGAAAAGTTGAAAAAGTGTCCAGTTATTGCGCTAAATAACAGTTCAAAAATCCTCCACAATGGCGCTGGTGGATGCACAGGGTATGGTATGAATGTAGCAATCGTAGATGAATTGAAGTATGCCGAGTTAAAAAATTTAACGTCATTATCGACTAAAGTAGTTAATTATTGAGAATTTCAACAACTTACGTTGTACAAAATATTGTGGTAAATATAACCTTACTTCCTTGTATCTCCATACTTCCTTGTTTATTTTTCAAGCCTACTCTAACAATATTTATATTTGGCGCTTCTTTTAAGAGTTACCCTGATGCAAATGTGGCGCCATCCTAATTTAATACATTTTGACGACACTTTTTCATATACACAGATGACTCTCCTTACCTCTACGGTCTACCCTCCATAATTAGTATACAGAGTGTGATACATCTCCGGAAGATTTTACTATGAGTAAAATCTGTAGTATTATCGATGTCTAAAGTATCGTATAATATTTGAGTGGGCCCCTCGTAGTATCTTTAGAATTCAAAATTCAAAATTCAAAATTCATTTATTTCAAGTAGAGCACTTTTGAAACTTCATGTATGTATGTGGGTGAAAAGAGGCTACTATTATAATATTAAGTTATATTATAACTGGCTGTTGCCCGCAACTTCGTCTGCGTTTGATTTTGTTTTTTTATGTGGCATTCAATTTAGTTGTAGTTCTAAAAAAAATTAAAGCATTCAGTATCGCTAAGCCTTAAATGAGGGGTTTGCTGCTGTCCGCTGAAGAGTTCTGTAATATATCTCCAACCACATTCATCAGATCTACACAGTTTGGGCAAAATTAAACACATATTAAAACCTATATAGTACAAAAATAATTCTTTAAATCGGTTATAATTTGTTGGAGTTATAGAGTAAAATCGTCAAACACTTTCATCCCCCTCTCCCAAAGGAACCCAGCTTAATGTCGGGATATAAAGTATCTTATATTACTTCTAACACTTCCAAGAATATGTGTACAAAGTTTCATGAGGATCGGTTAAGTAGTTTTTGCGTGAAAGCGTAACAAACAAACTTACATTGACATTTATAATATTAGTAGTGATAAGGATTACTCAGATATCTGAAAGATTTTTGATTAATTGTCTGTAGTATGGAGCATTATAATTGCTTGTAAGTGTATCTTACCTGTTCTTATTTATAGGCTATAAAAGTCCACTATTGGACTAAAACCCGCTGGGCAGGCTGGTTTGTGATCGTATTTTTTTTTTTTTTTATTTAAACTCTTTATTTGTACACCACTACACAGTTAGGAAAATAAAGGACGAATAGAGAGAAACACAAAAAAACTGGAGTAGAATACAAAAGGCGGCCTTATCGCTAAAAAGCGATCTCTGCCAGGCAACCTTAAGATTAGGAGACAACAAGAGCGAGAACAAATAGGTGGTGTAAAATTATTATAAACCTACATACCAATAACTACATACGAATACATAAACGTAAATCAATAAACATCATAAACGAAATCGTAGTAGATGATAGTAATAATAAATAATAACAATAAATAAATATACTACGACAATACACACATCGCCATCTAGCCCCAAAGTAAGCGTAGCTTGTGTTATGGGTACTAAAATGACTGATGAATATTTTTATGAATAATATACATAAATAATACTAATATACATATAAACACCCAGACTCTGAAAAACATTCATGCTCATCACACAAACATTTTCCAGTTGTGGGAATCGAACCCACGTCCTTGGACTCAGAAAGCAGGGTCGCTGCAAACTGCGCCAATCGGCCGTCGCCGACCTAACTTTAGATATAAGTACTAGCGCGTAAAAAAAGAGACAAAAGTTTTCCGCTTTATTTGTTGTCTTGGAATTTGTAGTCGCTCAATTAGTATAAAATTCGCCCACTCAGTATTACTGTTCATGCGCTTTGTTAATTATTCGCATTCATACTTTAGTGCTGCTTGGTTAAGTATTAAGGTACCTTAATAGAGGTCGCCATATAATTCAATCGATTTATAATTTATATACGATTTACGATTTATATTTATATTCAATCGATTTATAATGTGTCATAAAAAAATTATATGGTTAAATTTAGCTTTCATGTAATGTTTGTGTCCGTGAAACGCGAAAAGTAGTCGATTATTTTGACTTTAAAGTTGTTCCAACTTTGGGAACAAATTTAAAGTTCATTTCACATTTGTATATATGGGTGATTTTAGATACATTTTATCTCTATTCCCACGAGATTGGGAAGTAGACTGAGCCTCAGCAAAGCGTGGCCAAATTAAGCTAGTTGTAACTAAATATTTAACCTGGCTGCTGCCAACATTGTAGCCAACGTTGGTCGGCAATCGTGCTAAGCGTCTACACGTTGGTGAATCAGTCAAAATCAAATGTTTCTTTATTAAAAAAGGCGTATAAAAGACACGTCTTTTGATAATATCGTACATTTTTGTACATGGTAGTGAGATGATGGAATATAACTAGCTATATTTGTTAATTTACGACTATAGTAACGAGGTTTTCAAATCTGTTTTGTAGAGTTAGCGTGTGCAACACGATAAAATCATGTATGTACACCCATTACCTCTTAAATCTGTAGAAAAAAGATGTGAAATTAACTTGAATATTTAAAATATCCCACACATAGTGTATCAAAAGCTTAGTAAAAAATAATATCCTAGGTGAGCAGGCGACCAGGCGGTGAGCGCTGTGTTATAAGTAGGAGGACCCGGGTTCGATTCCCGGCAGGGGACATTTGGGAATTTATAATTTCTAAATTTTCCCCGGTTTGGTCTAATGGGAAGCTTTGGTCGTGGCTAGTCACCACCCTACCGACAAAGACTAGCCGCTAAGCGTTTAAGCGTAGAAACCGATTATGTCTTAAATACCACTGTCATACTCCTAAACGGGTTAGCCCGCTACCATCTTAGACTGCATCATCACTTACTACCAGGTGAGATTGCAGTCAAGGGCTAACTTGTAGAAAAAAGGCCATTGATCAGACAGTAAAATATTTTTGAAGTTTATAGTTTTATTTAGATAGTAAGTAAAATTCATTATGTAATAAAAAAAATGTATTAGCCAAGTTGTGGTAGCAGCCATCTTGGATTTAAAATTTGTCATAGTGTATAGTATTCTACTAGTCGAGCCCTTTCATTCGATTCCTTTCATTATCTTCCATCAAACACATGAAGCCGGGCTTGTACGGTGAAAGTCATTAATCTTAAGTAATTGTTCTTGGGAATAAAAATATAAAAAAAAAAATCGGTTGAATGTTGCACGCTAAGCTATCTTAAGTAAAATATAATTATTTATTTTTCTCTGCTCTATGGTTTTTCTTTACCCGCCTATACCTATAGTAATATGACAGAGTGAGGATCGCCATGCCATATTCATCATCTATATTTTTCATCAGAGAACGTATCACCTCCAACAACGAGATGGGTTTAGGCCGTTGTCCACCACACCAGCACAATGCGGTTTGGTGGACACACGCCTTCGAGAATACTATGGAGAACTCTCGGGCATGCAGGTTTCTTCACCAATGAAGCATGTGATATTTTAATTGCTTAAAAACGCTTAACGCACGTACCTTACGAAAGTTCGACTTGCGTGCTGCGATTCGAACTCTGCTCCCCAAAAGTGAAGCCGAATTCCTAACCATTACACTGTCACCGCTTACTCCTTTCTTTAATTTCCTTTAAACGAATTAATATTTTCATGTAGTCTAGTATATTGCAAGTTTATCTTTGCTTCTAGTGTTCAAATTACTGCAGTCATATTTTCTCTTAAATCTTTCTATATATATTTCTTGTGTGTGTTTGTGTGTATTTCACTGAACTCCTAAACGGCTGGACCTGAATTTTTTGGTATGCGTTTGGGTGGCACCCTGGACGGTTTAGATTCACAAATTAGCCCGACAGATGGCGCTGGGGTCCGCTAGTTTAGATATATTTTTGTGAACATACATTAATATTTCAAATATGAACTGTCGTTATCTTAACATCTTTAAATTTACCTTATCAATGACTTGGGCCCATTTTTGTAGATCGCACGAACAGCACTCTTCTGCGGCACGAAAATAGTGCCAATATCAGCAGCATTATTACCCACAGTAAAATTCAATATGACATAATGCTGTGAAAGTAGCTAAAATAGACTAGCCTAGCAGTTTCTATGTCCGTGATGTGGCGTATCTTCTTCACTGCATAGGCGGCAGAACTAAGCCTGTTAAATAAATTAATTACGTGAGGTCTAGCATCTTACGTTATTACTAGAAAAACAGTCGTACCAGATTCAATACCTCATTATTAAGTAGTATAGTGGTTTTTACATGTTTTTACATTTGGTTATGTAAATAAATACTCCTAATATACTCGTACATTATTACTTCCACGCAATATTATGTAGCGAAAGCATAGTACATAGTGAGTCAACTTATATATATTTCGTTTGTACTCAAACGTGACTAACAAAGAAACATCCAGACACTGAAAAATATTAATGTACATCACACAAACTTTTTCCAGTTGCGGGAATCGAAACAACAGCCTTTGACTCCGAAAGCAGGGTCGCTGCCCACTGCGCCAATCGGCCATCAAATTAGAAAAATAAAAAAAATAGTATTACTAACGTCACGGCTACATACTAAGATACAAGAAGCGCAACCGCGGGCATGCAGCTAGTTAGTAGAATATTATATATCTATATCTGTTACAAGATATAGATATGTTAATAATTGTTACTCACATAAAAAAAATATATGTTACGTAATCTAAGATATTAATTTTCCTATCATTTTTAGGTATATTTAATAATTCGAGATAACAAACTTCTTTCTAAGCCTATTATACCTAAATATTACGTATTAGGACTATACCTATGAAAATCCGAAGAAAAAATCACAGAATGTATATTTGCTGGTATCGCTGCTTTATTAAATTTAAAAGTGTTGAAATAAGGGGGGTACTATATGAAGTCCCTTTCGGAGGGACCGAGATATAGATATACTACGACAATACGGCCCTCAATATAGATAGAACCAGTGTCCGGGTGTTTGTTTGTATTCACGAGTATATTAGATGAATTTATGTATATTATTCATAAAAAATATTCATAAGTTATATTAGCACAAGCTACGATTACTTCGGGGCTAGATAGTGATGTGTGTATTGTCATAGTATATTTTATATATTAGTCAAGGATATTTTGTATTGGCTTGTTTTGTTGTAGATATAATTCTTTTATTGGTTTGCTCGAAATAAACTATTCAAATACCGACATATTCTATTTACGTAAACCTATCAAAAATAACAGGTATACCTAGTATACACAGCGGTAAGATAACGTGCCAACAATGAATATAGGTAATTTTATTTCATAACAGTACATTGTGATAAAAGTGTGGCAAAAGTAACGAGATGATTTTCATCACAACGACGACGACTACGGCGATTTTCATCATTCTTGCAGTATTTTCTTATTTTTTATCGTAATATGTTATGCCATAAATATTTAAAATAAGAAATTAAATGTCTATGTATCCTATCTTATGGTGGTAAAATTTATTTATATACACATCGGTATCCTTCGTCGTAGGATAACATGCGTCAACAAGTACCTTAACCAGGTAATTGTAGGCGCACGACTGATTAAATAATTTATGCAGTACTCAGAAATTGATGCAATAAATACTTCAAACGCCGACCTCCGGCCAGCGGATAATTTTTTAGTAGCTAATAATAATAATAAAAATAATTTTTATTTCAGGCATCAAGGCTTATATTTTTTGTTACTAAGAATCCATTATTTTATTAGCTCCGAGGATTCTCGCAGGGCCTAGACGTGATCACCATACAAATTTGTAATGCGATCATATGCTAAGCGGCTGCTCAAAACTGTTTTTAAAAAAAGAACTCGACTCTTTTAAACTTTGTTTTGTAGGTATATAATTCACCTAAAAAACACCTTCAGCGAAGAAACTGACTATGCTCTTGTCGTCCTAATCCGAAGTTTGCCTGAAAGAGATCGCTTATAAGCGATAAGGCTGCCTTTTGTATTCTACTCCAGTCTTTGTATTTCTCAATATTCGTCCTTTATTTTCCTAACTGTGTAGTGGTGTACAAATAAAGAGTTTAAATAAATATCTTTGCTTTATATAATACAAATAAATGTTTTGTAATTTTTTAATTTGCAATTCGAACAAAAATTTTAACCCAAGTGCCAACCTATGGTTCTTCCAACTAGTCAGTCGTTATCAAAATTTTCATAGGTGAGGGCCTAATATTACAAAGTCAACAATTAATTTGTGTAGCAGATATAAAATGCCACAAGAACTAATAATTGCGTGGAAAGATAACGTGCGTATTACAAAATGAGTTTTCTAAATAAAGTCGTTATAATAACGGGAGCTGGATCAGGCATTGGTGAAGGGACAGCTGTTCATTTCGCGACATTATCCGCCAACTTATCCTTGATAGATAAAAATGGAGAAAGCCTTCATAAAGTGGCGGAGAAATGTGGAAGTTTAAGCCAAACTAAAGTACTGGAATTCCACGCAGATGTATCCAATGATGAAGAAATAAAACAAGCAGTAGACAATACTATGAAGGAATTCGGGAAAATTGACGTTGTAGTGAACTGCGCGGGCATAATTGCTTATAGAGGCATATTAGATTCTGATTTATTGAGTGTTTTTGATAAAGTTATCAGTGTTAATCTTAGATCTATGGTCGCCATGACACATTTTGCGGCGCCAGCATTGATTGAGAGCAAAGGATGTGTCGTTAATATATCCAGTGTTATGGCTAGAATGGTGAGTAAAGGATCACTGCCATACAACGTGTCGAAAGCGGCTGTAGCCCATTTTACAAAGAACGCGGCTTACGATTTAGCGGAAAAGGGTGTCAGAGTCAATTCCATATTGCCAGGTCCAGTAGAGACCAATATTTTACTATCCGCTGGAAACACTAACGAGGAAAATGATAAACTGTGGGAATTATTCGCCACCGCGGTACCGCTACAGCATAATATTAATGCGTGTGAGATTGCTGAGATGGTAGCATATTTGGCTAGTGATAAAGCTAAGAGCATAACTGGCGCTGAATTCGTTGTAGATTCAGGTCTGATATTGTCTGGAATGCCGAATGCGCCGAAATAATGGTGCTTCACACTCTAAAAAAAGAAAGCCAACTAAGAGAGATTTTCTCTTAGTTGACGTTACATAAATTATAACAATTATGATAATAAACATAACAACAAAAGCTGATTAGTTATAGCAGCAAGTTCATTATAGATTGAGCTAACAATGTAGGTATGTTCATTGATTCTAACAAATAAATACGTTGTTTCCATTATTATTTACTTCTTTGTATGATTAGATCATTTTTAATTATTTAGCTTAAACAAGTACGTAAATTGAATCAGTTAAGAATATGCCTTAGTTAAGTAACAATAATAGGAGCAATACAGTTGCCCAGTCCATTGAATTATGATAAACAATAATAATAATAATAATAATAATAAGTTTATTTCAATTAACAGTTACACAGCAAATTAAAAATAGTACAAAATAAGGCAAACATAAGGTAATGTGTATCATGAAACCCAAATTCGATAATACTGCTATAGTGCAAGACTGAGTCGCAGTTATTATCGCCCGTCTCTGGAGCGAGAACCATACACTTAAATTAAATCTAGTGAGATTAATAAAAATAAAAACCGAAAAACTTTTTGAATTAAATTCAATTGAAAGCATTGATAAACTCAAATTTTTTTTTTTCTACATTTACATAAATACATCAATAATTTTTTTTTTTTTTTTTTTTTTTTAAATATAATTAATTGTACTTAAAAAACTAAATATGAGTGTGTGCGTGCGCGTGTGTTTATGTGTATGTGTATGTGTATGTGAGTGTGGGTGAGGGTGAGGGTGTGATTGTATGTATTATTGAATAAGGTTTTCAGTCTCATCATAAGTTAGGTTAAGAAGCCAATTCGTTAATTCAATTTTACATTTTCGTGATGTTAATGAGTAAATGGATATTTTTTTATTAATTTTGTTATAAAGCATTGAACTTATGAAGTAAGAGTGGCGACCAGCTAAAGCGGTTCTGCGTGGTTCAACTTGACAAATCCTATCAAACCTACGCTTATTTTTAACAAACTCTGAATCATAGGTAGTATTGCCGTGCTTACGAAGAGTAATTAACAGCACGTATAGTTTGCGTACCGAAAGAACCCTGCCCTGCTTATATAATTCAGTGGTGGGAAAACGTATCGGTTTCAGCATCATCACTTTCAATACAGACCTTTGGGCCCTTTCCAACCGAAGCATTATAGTTTTGCCGGCACCTCCCCAAACTGTTATGCAGTAACCAAGAACAGATTGCACGAAAGCAAAGTATATAGATTTTAAAGTGTCTATTTTGGCTGTATTTCTGAGATTTCTGAAAATATACATTGTCTTTCTAACTCTGGAGATAACAGATTCAATGTGATCATTCCATGTGAGGCACTCATCAATAACCACACCAAGGTATTTGATGCTTTGCGTACGCGCAATCCGGCTACAGTCACAACTTTTATCAAGTGGGACAGAACATCGATGAGCACAGATTGAGAATGAGGCAGGCGGCAAGGAACGCCTTGGTCCAAATGTTACAAATTTTGTCTTTGAAACATTGACTGTTAGTAAGTTGCAAGACAGCCAGTTTATAACATTAGCCAAAGCTAATTCAGCATTACCACGTGCTTCCTCCCATGTTAAGCCATGAACAAGAAGAGCCGTGTCATCAGCATAACTTATTATCTTGCAATTTGGTAGGGTGAACTGACAGAGCTCATTAATGTATACCAAAAAAAGAGTGGGCCCAAGTACGCTTCCTTGTGGCACCCCAAAATTAAGATTCTTATCATGGCTGGTTACATGGTTTACGGAAACACTTTGTGTTCTCTCAGTAAGGTAACTTTTAAATAGAGATAAGGGCAATCCACGCACACCTAACCTTTCTAATTTATTTAAAAGTTTCGGAATAGAGACTGTGTCGAAGGCTTTAGAGAGGTCTAAAAAGATGCCAATAGTCTTTTTCTTTTGGTCTATGTTCTGTATTGTGGTATCTATCAAACTCGTAACTGCATCCTCGGTCGATTTATTTGATCTAAAACCAAACTGATGATCAGAAAGTAGTTGGTTTTCATTTAAAAATGACACGAGTCTCCGATTCAAAAGTTTTTCTAGAATTTTAGAAAGAGCACTTAGCACAGAAATTGGTCTATAATTATCGACACAGTCTCTGGGACCCGTCTTATAAATGGGATGCACGATGGCTCTCTTGAATACTTTGGGAAATACGCCAGTTGAAAAACAAAGATTACAAACGTGCGTTATAATAGGTAAGAGTACGTGTCTAGCTGATTTTAAGATTGATGTCGATATACCATCCCAGCCCACAGCACAGTTATTTTTAAGTCCAAGGATGAGCGACTCGACCTCGTTACTGTCAACACTATTTAGGAACATTGAATTAGGAAAGATTGAGTGACTGTCATGAGAACACTTATGGCAGATATGATTACCAATTTTAGAGGCTAAGTTACTACCTATATTAACAAAAAAGTTATTAACCTCATTAGCTGAAGACACTGGGTCACTCGAAACAGTCATCAGATCATTGAAATCTTTTAATTTTTTATTCTTTATGTTTGCAAAGCGTTTGATAAGATCCCATGTTTTTTTTGAGTTATTTCTAGCTTTATGAAATTCTGTGCGTTCGTAATCAGTTTTAATTTTTTTTAATAAATTATTGCAAAAATTTTTATATCGCATGTAAGTTGTCTTTTTAACGGAATTGCTTGGATCATTTTTTAGTTTTCGATATAGTTTGTCACGGTTACGAATGCAACGAAGTAAACCTGGAGTAATCCACGGCCGTATAATTCTTTTTCTACTAGGAACAGTAACCACACGTTTATTAGCTTCAACCACCGATGATAAAGTTCTTACCAGTTTCTCAGTGGCAGTTTCAGGGTCTAATGTATTAAATATAGCAGAAAAATCAGTTTTTTCAAGTGTTCTTATTACAGCAGGTTCATCTATTCGCGTGATAGTTCGAGCTGCTTTCGTAAGACCTTTATTTTTAAGATTGCAGCACAAGATTACTGGAGAATGATCTGTGAAAAGAGTATCTAAAACAATAGTGGTGGCTTTATTGTTACTTCTTAACATTACATGGTCGAGGCAACTGTTGTTCCTAGTAGGGAAAATGTGAGCAGGCAACAAACCATGACTAGCAACAAGGTTAAGATATTCGTCGGTCTGTTTATCATTAGATGTCAAAATGTTTATGTTGATATCACCAATAATAGCTTTAGTTTTCATATTGGATATTGAATTTAATACTGAATCAAGGCTTATTATGAAGGGAGTAAGGTTAATATAAGAGGGCGAGCGATAAAGAGCAACAATTGCAAGATGATGCGAAAATTTCAGCAATAAACAATTACCTTCACTGAAATCAGGTTCTACGACAGAGCATATCAGAGAGTCACGTACGTACGCAACAACTCCATCGTTTTGATTGGCGTGCTTAGATTTAAAAGAGTGATAACCAATTAATATAGGTACATCTGACAGCTTGCTTAGCCAGCATTCAGATAAAATTATGACATCAATTGTATCGTTTAGGCGTTTGAGTAAAATTAAGAGGTTGTTAAAATTACAGTTAATGCTTCGAATATTTGCGTGGAATACTTTTAACCCCTTAATCCCCCTTAAATATTGCTCGCAAGTTTCAGGAAGAAAAACAAAAGAATCTGACACTGATATATCTTCTATATCATTATTGATTTTTGATGTGTCATCCATTTCAAAAATCTTTATTTTTAACCTTAGCCCTAACAACATTTCGACCCGTCGAAAAGACCAACCGTGACAGTTTCAAAAATATATAAAGTAAATGACACGGTATGATCTCACAAAACAAAAAAACGAGGATATTACTATGTAAGATGATTGAGACTGTATTACATGACTGAACGACGAGTATATATGAGTAGAAGAAGTTGTTTATGTGTATTTGTGTGTGAGAGTGATATTTAATGTAATAATAAGAAACCCAGACATAATAACGAAAAACGTGAGTATATGCAACAGTAGTAAAACATGACAGGATAATAAAGGAAGAAAGAATTAATAACGAAAAAATACTGAAAACATTAAGAATAACATCTAGTCATTTTTGTGATTTAAGATTTTCCAGATCAGATTCATTCCTAATGAGAATAACCGGAGCTCCTTCTTTTCTTCGTAAATATATTTTACCGCTTGATGTCCAACAGTAAGTGTACTGATTTGAGTTAGCAAAGTCCTTGGTAAAGAAGAACAGCCTTTTTGCCTTGGATGATAAGCTTTCAGAAATAAAAATTGGTTTAGGAGGTCCAGTCAGTCTTAGTTTTTCTGTAGTAGGGCGATTATTTTCTTTACTTGTTTTTCTGTACATACGAATGACTCTCTCTTTTGTAAGTACGCTGTTAAAATCTACAAGCACAGTCTTATATGCCGGGTCACGAGAGTTAAAGCGGAATACATCCTTGATTTCATTTGGCTGGATGGACATATTTAGAATTTTACCAGTCGCTATGATGGTGTTAAGAAGACTGTCTTTTGTTTCCGATTTGACAGTCGGAATATTCCTGATTTCAATGCATGTTGCTCTAGAGAGTCTTTCGTAGTTATCCAGCCTATCCTCTAGAAGCTGAAGGTATTGCAGATTGGACTGTTTCTCAGATTCCAATTTTCCTATTTGAGTGACAATACAGTCATATTTTTGTGATAGAAAATCCACGGAATTCTGTATTTCACCATTTTGTTTTTTTATATCGTCCACGGCTAAAAAAATTTTTTCAAGTTTGTCAAACTTGGTTTTTTGCTCGTTCTTAAAACTTTCTAGGATATCCTTGATCTCCACCATAAAGGAAGCTAGCCGATCGCCTACTTCATCTGATCGACGCCGCTTGTTTCTAAACCCCTGTTTAAATCATTATCATCTTATTTGATGTATCTATGTTCTTGTTAGGCTCGTATGGAATCAAGATGCTTGATCACAACAATCACTATCTTGTTAGGAATAACCAATTTTTTTTTAGAGTGCATATTGGTCTTCGGCCAGGGTATGCGTTAAGCAGATACACAATATAGTAGTATAGTAACCGGACGTGATACGAACGACCAGGCGAACCTGAGCCGCAAGCTGAAGAATGTCTGTAAGAATATTGTCTTTAATCACCAAACTGGGCAGACGGTTTGGTGATCGCAACAGTTGTATACTTTTTGTTAAATTTTAATTAATAATTTTTCTATATGTTCATGTGGTGTACAATAAAAGTGTATTCATTCATTCATTCATTCATTCATGCTAGTAGTAGCACAGAGCACGCTGCAGTCCGTTCTCCATTAAGTATATTCTTAGTCGAGCAAGTGTGGCGACAACTGTATTCCGATCTGCCGTCACCACACGGCGTATCAAGTGGCGTGCACTTCATACATGCACAAAAGCACTGCCTACCCAAATTAATTTATATAACTCGTATAGTGGGAGGTTTTTCAATTGTATGCCATCTTCCCGCTTTATGCCTACCTTGGTCAAAACTATGGACGCCACTTCTATTTCTTTATGAAAGATCTTTCTAATTATTTTATGTGACAAAAGGGCAAGTCGAATTTTTGCGATAAATCTACCGAAACCTAGTAGTCCGGTCAAATTAGATTAAAAAATAGGGGTGATGTAAAATGTCACAAAAACGTGTTTTCGCAAAACGGTAAGTTTTATCATAAAGTCAGCTCAGACACAAATTATAGATCAGATCAGATCAGATCCTAAGAAGGCACCGTTCTTGAGATATAACGATTCAAAAAGTTCGAACGATATTCAGCAAAGTCGGAATTTTGGTAACCTTGGATGTCTAAATTGACCGGACTATTATAGGAAAAACGAGCAGAAAAATAGAAAGCGAAGACGATTTCCGCACTCCGCAATCATCCGAGCTTGGTCAATAAAACCTAAGTGCTGCTGAATATTGATTTTCCAACCTGCCAACCCTTTTTTTCTTACAAAGTACTCGTAGACCATCACTAGTTTTCATACAATTGAGGAGAAAAGTGACTCCGTAAATATTTAAATAACTTTTTTTTTTAAATATTTACGGAGTATGTTTCACAAGAGTGCGGCCAATTCATCCGCGAACTAAACAAATCACAGGGCGATCGCCTTGTGAAAATTGAAATAAATGTTAATTTTAGTCTTCACCTGTAAAAATAAAAATTAAATATATACCCCTCAAATATTAAAATAACCCAACCGAATTATCGAAAAGGGTTATCGAGTCTACCGGTGATCCTAGAGCGGGCAGTTACCTTGGCCAACGAATTAGTTTGGCCATCCAAAGGGGCAATGCTGCCAGCATCTTAGGAACTGTGCCTCGCTGCGGTGGTTTCGAGGACGTTTTAGATTTTATTTAGTTTAAATAGTTTATTTTAGGTTATATTTATATTTTAAAGAAACAATATTACTATATTTAAACTAATTC
Organism: Pararge aegeria; assembly: GCF_905163445.1. Taxonomy (NCBI): domain Eukaryota; kingdom Metazoa; phylum Arthropoda; class Insecta; order Lepidoptera; family Nymphalidae; genus Pararge; species Pararge aegeria. The sequence goes on along the minus strand of NC_053204.1, from coordinate 4,624,187 downwards.
TAAAATTCATTTATATTGTAAAATGCGTTGTTAACTAAGAATTTACCTAAACTAAAAACTTTTTATTTGGGTGCAGAATAAAAAGATTTTAAGACACATACATTTATTAGACAACTAGATATTCCCTGCGGCTTCGCCCGCGTAAATTTCAGGACGCAGCGTACATGGTCTACACCTGTCGTATACATGACAATTTTTTTTTTATCAAAATATTTTATATATTTTTTTTTAATAAAAAGTATCCTATATTACTTTTGATACCTCTAAGAATACGCGTATAGTTTCATGATGATCGGTTACGTAGTTTACGCGCGAAAGCGTAACAAACAAACTTACACTCATATTTATAATATGAGGATTAGGAAGGAAGAGTTATATTAGTAATTATTATAATATTTAAACTAAACTTATTAAGGATACTTGGCTGATTTGTGGCACGAGCTCCCTAGCCTTACAAATAATTCCAATAGGAAGCGTGGTAAAAAAGGTATCGCATCACGTTTCAAAGCTAGCCTCCGGAATTCGCTGCGCCGACGTAACTTGAACATGATGCGATACGGCCCCTTCTTGGTTAGCAGGCATACTATGACTATCCCGTGGGTATGTCTACGTAACAAAAATGTAAACGCCCTGTCACTTGTTTGTTTACATTTGGTTTGAAGATAAAGTGGCCACACTTGTTGTTACATTAAATTGATAAGGTATTAAATATAAATAAATATTATCATTATCAACTCATTAGCGGACTACAGAACACGGGCCACCTCTCAGACTGACAAGGGTTGAGGTCATAGTCCACCACGCTGGCCAAGTTCGGATTGGTGGGCTTTACACGCCTCTAAGAACAATATGGGAAACTCAGGCAAGCATGTTGATGGTGATGTTTTCCTTAACCTTTAAAACGAGTGTTTTTTAAATCCGAAAAGTTAGAGGTGCGTGCCCGGGATCGAATTCGGTAACTCCCGTAAGAAAAGCCGAGCTCCTAACTACTATGCTATCTAATAGGCTATCACCGCGCTAAATATGATACGATATTGAAAAACCTATCAAGTATTTTTTTCTTATCACTATACAGTTGTATAATTTTACGCTTGGAAACCAGATAAGTTAAACAAATAATCTCCCATTTTGTTAATTTGTCTTTACAAATCACCTAAGTGCCGTGTTGTGACGGCAGATCAGAATATTGGATAGAAGCAGGCGTTACTATGCGGATTGATATATTATGAAAATTAAACTTAATTTGCTATACTCCGCGAGTTATTTACAGTTTCTCCAATCCTTGTACTCCACACCAAAATGATCTTCGGCAATGTAACCTCTACGCACGTTTCGCTCCGAAACCGGAGAATTCTCAGCAAATGTTGACTTTACAATGAATGAATCTTAACAATTATTAAGAGTTTTCTAACTTAACAAATATGAATGATTTTTACCACTGCGTCAGGGAGGTCGACAAAATAATTCCTTGTGAACTCGCGAATAATGCGAGGAAAAATGGCGTCGGACACTCTCATAAAGCGAGTCGAGATGATAAGGGTGTAATTTAATTCAATAACGCGGCTGATCATCGCGGCCGTGGATGCAAATTAGCCTTAATGCATCCCCTCCCCCCATTAATAGGGGTGCCACTTTTGTTGGGGGCAAATTTAAATAGGTAATACGCAGAAATTCGTAGCACCGACATGAAAGATGTGTCGATCTAGGCTTGTTCAACTCTGGAGATGTCTCTTAAAAAGTTAAAAGTTTGGTTTAAACATATGTTTATAGAAAAGTCCTATTATAGTATAAAGGATTACGTTATCGTATAAAGGATTATAAAAAAAGCGTGGGTGTCAATTATTGCTCTAACCAGGTTGCTATTCTAATAATTTTAAATGACAGTGTGAGACGGTGATAACAAAAAACATCCGACTAAGTTTGTTGCGGGCTTCTTCTTAGACCAGGGCGCGTTTGGAAACCTCGTAACCTTAGTTTTAAGTTTACGAATATGGTTATCACCATCATAACTACTATATACACTTTTCTCTTGTAATATACGCATCATAAGTTCCATCTATGGGCCTAATTGAATAAAGATAGGTATTATTGAATTTTTGACTTTGAATTTGCATTACAAAGTCTTGTCAAGTCTACAAAGTCGTGTGATTCCCAGGTTGGGTTAAGAATTTCGGTATTGGGTTTTTCTGTTAAAAGAATTCAGTGTCAGCTCGGAGTTATGGACTTGCAGCGAATAATTTTTCAACATGCATTGGTGAAGCGTGTAGCTTAATTTGCTATACATACTGCGCGAAACGGGGGAAACTTCGTGACATTTTTTCGTCCAATATACCTCAGTACCCGAAGACCAAAGTCTTCGAACAGTGTGTTGCCAGTGAAGTACGGATCTGAAATGTGGTCGCTAATTATGGGCCTCATAAGAAAGCTCAGAGTAACCCAGCGGGCGATGGAAAGAGCTATGTTAGGAGACGGCCGATTGGCGCAGTGGGCAGCGATCCTGCTTTCTGAGTCCAAGGCTGTGGGTTCGATTCCGGCAACTGGCAAATTTTGTGTGAAGAGCATGATTTTTTTTATGCACCTGTAAACGCAGCGTTAGTCGACCCCCAACAAGGTGGACAGACGAGCCGCTGGAAACAAGCGGCCCAGGATCGTGTATTTTGGATCGCCCTACAAAAGTCCTATATCCAGCAGTGGACGTCAATCGGTTGGAGTTATGATGATGATGACTCCGCGAAATACGGTGCAATTTATAACTTCTTCAATCTTTATAGCTTACACCAAACAGATCTTTCGCAGTGCACTCTGTGAGAAGTATAGCGGGCTGTGTCGCGGAGATTAACTGTGAACGGCACGCGGTTAATATAAAAAGTTAAATTACAGGTAAACCTTGTAAAATTTTATAAATTTAAAATGCATATAAAAATTTTCGGAACCGACAGGATTTGAACCTGCGACTCTCGGGCAATCGCGGCCTGAGCGCTTTCACCAATTAAGCTACGGCTCACCTACCGTCGATACCGAAATAAGTGCCTTTCACATCAGTTTTATAGAGACTGTAGCGTCATCTAGTAGGAAACGTTGCAGTTTCGATCTATTTTTTCAAAGGTCCATATTACAATGAGAAACGTTTGAAACAAGAGATGACACATTGATTTTTTATATTTTTATAATTTAAGTGTAGGTAAAAACACTAATAAAAATAATAAAAACCTTGAAAGATGTGATGAATTTCGCACATTCCGCTCCCGCACCGGAGCATCCTCAAGAGATGGTGACAACAATTAGCAATGCATTGCATAGACAGACTTGACGTTTCAAAACTTGACGTTTGACGGCCTATTGGCACAGTGGGCAGCGACCTTGCTTTCTGAGTCAAAGACCGTGGGCTCCATTCCCACAACTGGAATATGTTTGTGTGGTGAACATAAATGTTCTTCAGCGTCTGGGTGTTTATATGTATATTATTTATATGTAAGTATTTATGTATCATATTCATAAAAAATATTCATCAGTCATCTTAGTACCCATAATACAGGCTACGCTTAGTTTGGGACTAGATGGTGATGTGTGTATTGTCGTAGTATATTTATTGTTATTGTTATTTATTATTAAAAGTGAAGGCCTACTTGAAATATCATAATCATCATATCGACCCATTTCTGGCCCACTGTAGTACAGGGCACGGGTCTCCTCGTACCGTTAAGGCTGTAGTCCACCACGCTGGCCCAGAGCGGTTTGGTGGACTCCACATACTTTTGAGAACATTATGATGAAACTCCTAAAATAGAGGGGGGTTAGGGCCGTAGTCCACCACGCTGGCCCAGTGCGGATTGATGGACTGCGAACTCCCTGGTATGCAGGTTTCCTCACGATCTTTTACCATTGAAGTAAGTGATTTTTTAATTGCTTAAAACACTCATAACTTAGAGGTGCTGGGATTCGAACTCGCCCTCCGAAAGTGAAGTCGAAGTCCTACCCACTGGGATATCATCGCTATTTGCAATAATGAATTTTGAATTTGGAAGTGTATTTGTTTTCCGCCAAAAGGAGTCCTTTCCCCCTAACTCCGACTTTCCGAAATGTATCTGTGCCAATCACGAATAGTATTGAGCTCCTAGGTATCAGCATTTCGTCCAATCTAAGCTTTGGACAATGCATCGAGTCCAAAGCTAAAACTGCTGGCAAAAAACTTGGCATCCTCAACAAAGTTAAGCGCTGCTTCACGCCGGAACAGCTTCTAACCCTGTACTACTTCTAAAGCTCAAGTTCGGTCGTGCATGGAGTACTGCAGCCATTTATGGGATAGCTCTGCCAAGTACCAGCTCGATGCTTTGGATTCGGTGGATCGTCGTGCTAGGAGACTCATTGGCAACTACCTTGTAGTCAGTAGACACCGGCGCAAGGTTGCTTGTCTGGCTGTTTTCTACAAGATACATTTCGGAGAGTGTGCTCAGGAGCTGGATTTGGTCAAACCATCTCCTTTCTACCATCGAACTGCGAGGTACCGAAAGAATCTGCACCGTTACGTGGTTGAAATACCATCAACACGTACGAAGCGTTTTGCGTCTATCTTTCTGATCCGCACCGCAATGGCCTGGAATGCCCTCCCGTCCCGTCTTCCGTCTTCCCCGATACCTATAATCTGGGTACCTTCAAATCAAGAGTGAATAGGCATCTTCTAGGCAAGAGCGCTTCATCTTAGGCTGCATCATCACTTACCATCAGGTGTGATTGCAGTCAAGCATTTGTCTATATATTTAAAACAAGAAAAAAAATATAGATTTGAATGTCAAATTTAGTCAAGCGACAACCCTACGGCCGTAACGATCTAAATGCATCCTTAAAAACGATTGATGATAGCAAATTATGAGGAATTTACAACAGTTACTGTATCGCCACCGTTTTATAAGTGGCTAATTAGCAATCTTTGGTATTATTTATGGTGATTTAATTTACGCTAAATATGTATGCTATGATTAGTTATTATGAGTTATACAAATGTGGAATGCCTTGCCTGAAGAATTTAGTGACTGCAGTATTACTGAATCAGAAGAAGAAAAAGAAACACTTTATTGCACGTATAAAATACGGGAAAAGAAACAGTAAGCAGTATACAGTACACAATGTAGACATGCATAGGCGGCCTTATTGCTGCAAGCAATCTCTTACAGGCAACCTTTGTAAATAGGACTCACAGCAAGAGAACGGGATAGTGCCAAGAGTGTTGATAGATATACATAAATACCAAAATGTAAAGATACAAATACATATATATTTAAACCAACTCGATAAGTAAAGTATTTCGCTCGTTATCGTGACCACAAGATACGGGATCCGCACATACAGACACACGGACGTCCACGACCGAACTTTTTTAAACAATTTTTTAATTAGTTTAAATAATAAAAAGAGATTTAATAATATTATGAGTGTTAAAAATAGTGTTTTTTCTCAACATTTGTCTATTTATATTCACTTGCTTTTATAAGCAATAAAGAATAAAAAAGTGACATTTTAAGTTGGAGAATCACTCAGTGTGCGTAAACTGACAGTAATACCCACCTCAACGCTTCGCTTATGAGGCGTGCAAAAAATTAAGATTTACTCTTACATTCATAACACAAGTGTGGACGGACACCGAACCTGAACTTCCAACACGTAAACCGTATTCCGATATAACATTCGGGGCCATTTCTTCAGGTAAAGTTAATTTACGTTCGACGCACCTAAAAGCAATTTAGAAACTTTCCCAGCTTTCATACTGGTTTATTACTTTTGTATCGTTTTATCATATTTCCTATTTAGAGGATGCTGTTACTTTTATTATTACAATTTATGGTAGTGATACTCTTTCTTTTACTATTAGGTACTACTTACTGTTAGTATAACGGACAAAAGTTTATATCGTTTGTAAGACGAGTATACATTTTTGGTCTTATTGTGGGGTGACTCACCAGATTTCGAGAGAGCATTCAAAGCTCAAAAAAAATGTGTCAGAGCAATAACTGGGGCATTATTCAGTAAACGAATATCTAAAACTAAAGGTTTAATTAATTGTGTTTCTAGTTTTATATTTTGGTTTATTTTTTAATTATTTAATTTTAAGTTGACATTGTTATTTAATTTCACAGTTTTGATACCTTAATTTTCTGACATTTTGTATAAAATGGAAAAATCATATAATAATTAAGGTGCTGTTATAATTTGCATGCCATAGATTATAGATTGTAGCACGGAACTTGAAAGATTTGAATTTGAATTCCTTCGGCTTTCCTTTCGTGAAGACTGAGTTCGAGCTCTGACACGTTCCGCTAACATTTTGGAGTTATGTGCATTTTAGATTTAAGCAATATAGCTTAATTTTCATAATTTAAATATCACTGGCTTTAAATGGTGAGGAAGTACATCGTGAGGAAACCTGCATGCCTGAGAGTTCTACATACTGCTCGCAAAAGTATGTGGAGTCCACAAATCCGAACTTGGCCAGCGTCGTGGATTATGAAAATTAAGCTTAATTTGCTATACTCCGCGAAAAGTAGGAGAATCTGTATGGTGTAATTTATAATTTCTTCAATCCTTATACTTTATTAATCCTTCATTGTAAAGTCAACATCTCCTGAGGATGCTCCAGTTTCAGAGCGAAACGTGCGTTGAGAGTAATGAAATGAATAATTTCATTACTCTCAACGCACCGAAAGCATCTTCACAATGAATAATTGTTAAGTTTTATTTTGTATAAATAAAGTTTATACAAAATAAAATATTGTAAAGTCAACATCTACTGAGAATGCTCCGGTTTCGGAGCGAAACGTGCGTAGAGGGTACATTGCCGAAGATCTGTTTGGTGTGGAGTACAAGGATTGAAGAAATTATAAATTACACCATACAGATTCTCCTACTTTCGCGGAGTATAGCAAATTAAGCTTCATTTTCATAATATATATGATGATAAATAAATAAATAAATATACTACGACAATACACACATCGCCATCTAGCCCCAAAGTAAGCGTAGCTTGTGTTATGGGTACTAAGATAGCTGATGAATATTTTGTTATGAACAATATACATAAATACTTATAATATATAGATAAACACCCAGACACTGAGAAACATTCATGTTCATCACACAAATTTTGTACAGTTGTGGGAATCGAACCACTCGCCCACTGCGCCAATCGGCCGTATGAATGATGAAATCTGAGTACCTTCTATACTACATTTTGTTTTTTTTTTATATTAATAGCGGGCAAACGAGCAAGTGGGTCACCTGATGGTAAGTGATCACCGCCGCCCATAAACATCTGCAGCACCAGTGGAGCCACCGATGCGTTGCCGGCTTTTAAGGAATTTGTTTATCCTTAATGCCGGCTTTTAAGGAATTTGTTTATCATTAATGTATTAATTTACATTAATTTTTTTTTTTTTTTTCTAATAAGAACCCAGCGTCTGTAGGGGTTAATAAACTCCAACACGTATCAAATTCAAGTGCTATTTAAATACAAATCCGCATAAGTCTCATTTAGTGTCCGATAATAACTAATACCTCATTCGGGTTATAATTAAAATACTCAAGTGTGTACCTGCTGATGAATTGTTCAAGAACAAGAACGCACTTGGCTGTTTCTCACTGCTGCTTCAATTCAAAACTGACCGGCGGGTTTAAATTGTGTGTCTGGAGTGCGGTGCGAGTCTAAAGCTGTAGCGGTAGCTTTTATCCATTTTTTGCGGAATTCCATGGTACCATCACCTCATCAAAAGCCTATAACAGTCCACTGCTGGATTAAAGGCCTCTCCCAATGGGAGGGTTTGCCTATAATCATCGCGCTGGGCAGATAGGTTGGTGATCGCAGTATATAGATAAATAAATATACTACGACAATACACACATCGCCATCTAGCCCCACAGTAAGCGTAGCTTGTGTTGTGAGTAATAACATGACTGATGAATATTTTTATGAATATATTATTCATAAAAATATTCACAACGGCATACATATATACTTAGAATATACATATAAACGAAAACACCCAGACACTGAAAACCATTCATGTTCATCACACGAACATTTTTCCAGTAGTGGGCATCGTACTCACGGCCTTGGACTCAGAAAGCAGGGTAGCTTTAAACTGCGCCAATCGGCCGTCGTAGATGGTAGTAGCACAGAGGACGCTGCTGTCCCCTCTCCGTTATATTCCCTTAGTCGCCTCGTACGACAACCTCTGGAAGAAGAAGGGTGGTTACCACTATATTTTGATCTGCCGCAGGAGAATTGGTTGAAAATGCTTTTTTTTTATTTTTTGCTTTTTATGTGAATACTTGTTTGGTTTACAATTTGTTTTTATTGTATTCAAATAAATACGAAATTAGCTTTTTACCGCTGCATTGGACGACGTCTTTAAGCTACTAGATTGGAACGGGCTTGGCATCAACATCAACGGCGAGTACATCACTCAACTTCGGTTTGCTGATGATGTAGTCATAATGGCAGAGACTCTGGGTCACCTTAATACGATGCTCAATGACTTAGCAGAGTTTCTCAACAGGTGGGCCTACGTATGAACATGAGCAAGACGAAAATTATGTCTAACGCTCATGTTCCGCTCCATCCAGTGATAGTTGAAAACTCTGCACTTGAAATGGTAGACGAGTACGTATACCTAGGACACACAATCCAGTTAGGTAGGTCTAATTTCGAGAAAGAGGTGAACCGCCGAATCCAACTCGGATGGGCAGCGTTTGGGAAATTTCGTGACATCTATTCGTCCTAAATCCCTCAGTGCCTGAAGATCTGTGACGTGGTCGCTAACTATGGGCCTCATAAGAAGGCTAAGAGTTACTCAGCGGGCGATGGAGGGAGCTATGTAAGGAGTATCTCTACGTGAAATGAGGATCCGTAGAAGAACTAGAGTTACCGACATAACGGAAACGGAAGTAACGCCATCTTCTATCCAATACAGCGTGGTGGGCTACGGCCTTACCCCTTCTCTTTGTGGGAGGGTAAGGTTGATGTTATTATGATGATGAATTATTTTTATTTTTGTCAAAATATTTTTTATCAATACTTGAAATAAATGATTTTAAACCCAAATATAAATAAAAAAACAATAAATAAGTATAAAATAAATGTTCAGTTAGAACATGACCTGTGATGTTCCACACCTCTCGTGACTTGCGCCCCACGCAACAATCGCAAAACAGGCCAAGTGGCTCCCAGCGCGCTCCAGCTCATTCCGAAATGGCAACAAGCTCGCGAGCGTCCGCCATTACAACATTCACAATAAAATACATGCGCACTCACTTATATTACTTGTTAGTCTCAATAGAAGTAGAAAGAAATGCTTTTAATATAAATAAGGCCACGCAATTGTTACCCTATTCGTTACCTAACTTGCTATGATAATGGCAATCAATATATACTACGTTTAAATTAAAACTGAAATACTACTTCACAGGCTATCATCATATAGACATTGTTACCGGCCAACAACAGGGTACAGGTCTCCCACAATGAGATGGGGTTAAGGCCGTAGTCCGCCATTCACCTTTGAGAACATTATGTAGAACTCACAGGCATGCAGGTTTCCTCACGATGTTTTCCTTCACCGTTTTAGCAAGTGATATTTTTGTAAAGCGCATATAACTTAGAAAAGTAAGAGGGGCTGGGATTCGAACTTGGCTCCACGAAAGTGAAGTTGAACTCGTATCAAATGCGTTATCGACGCTTCTAAAAACTATTATTTATATTTACATAAAATATAAGCCGTCTAACTGTTTACTTATGGGCATGGTACCCAAAACGTTGTATTGTCCCTTTGAATCGCTGAAGACATTACTGATCGTTTTGAATTTGAGTGGTGCATGATGAGATTCGAACTCGGCCCTCCGAAAGTGAAGTCGAGCTTCTACCCAATGCGCTATCTATTTTAACATTACCGTATAAAAAGTACGACCCCTTTAAGTCTTCCACGGCAGTACGTCGGGCGGATTCGGGGGACGCCGGAACAACAACGGGGCACTTACGAGAAATGGATGTCCTGTTTCCGTTTCCGGTGGACGCTACACCTCAAAAGGAGGCATGCGTCCATTACCCTACCCTCGTTCTGAATATTCATAGTGTGCCGTTGACAGAGAATCGATGACAAAAGAACCCATACTTCTTGCCTTTTACTTATCTACCTTTCATTTTGTAAAACATTTGAGTGTAGGGTTTGATAAAAAGAAAAAATATGTCATCACCCAATTGTACTCTCTTCCTCTATGTTTATATATCTGTAAATACTTTTTTCTTTTATGTACAATTAAAGTGTATTCATTCATTAATTCATTCATTAATTCATTCATTCATTCATTCATTCATCATAATCAACCCATTACCGGCCACGGGTCTCCTCCCTAAATGAGAAGGTTTTAAGGACGTAGTCCACCACGCTGGCTTAGTGCGGATTGGCGGACTTCACACGCCGTTGAGAACGTTATGGAGAACTCTCAGACATGCAGGTTTCCTCACGTTTTTCTTCACCGTTTAAATATAATATAATAATATATAATAAAATAGTTTATTTTTCCAAATTTTACAGTTTTAACAAGATTGCAAGGTTGGAACCTTCTTTTAGATGTAATAGTACTACTACACTTGTATCAGAATACTCCGCTCTTCCATAACAATAACCGTTATATGCGTAAAAGAAGTATGTTGCATTTTAAAATAAATTTAGGTACACTGAAATTTAGGTAAATTAACGTTGTGCGCGTGTGTGTGAGTCTGTATGTGATGTGTGTGCGAGTGTGTGTGCGTGTGCGTGTGTGTGAGTGTGTGAGTGAGTGTAATCAGTGAGAGTGTGAATGTGTATAATACGAATAATAGATGTGCTTCAAGTAATTATATAATTTAAAGCAAGTGATATTTAAATTACTTAAAACGCACATAACTTAGAAAATTCAGAGGTGCTGGGATTCGAACTCGGCCCCTCGAAAGGGAAGTCGAGCTCCTGTCATATGTGATATCACCGCAATATATTTGTAAATATTTTTGTTATTTAACTAGGTGGAAGTTATTAAAGTGACTGTGTGTGCAAACACGTATAGCTTGAATTTTTTTTATTTCATTTTTTTTGGTCCTTTACAAGCTTAGGTTAGTCGTTCAGCGTTCCGTGGTATTTGGAACTCCCTACAGAAGACCTATGTCTAGCAGTGGACGATAACGATAAACATTTTTTGACTCAAAATTTGTTTACCAAAATTCAATGACGGCCGATTGGCACATTACGCAACGACCATGTTTTCTGAGTCCAAGGCCGTGGAACTGGAAAATGTTAGTATGATGAACATGAATGTTTTTCAGTGTCTGGGTGTTTATATGTATGTTATAAGTATTTATGAATATCATTCATAAAAAATATTCATCAGTTGTCATAGTAACCATAACACAAACTACGCTTACTTAGATGGCGATGTGTGTATTGTTGACTCTACGAGGATTTTTTTTTATTTTCCATTTTTTTATTTCATAAAGAAAGCCTTTAACTGCAATCTCACCTATTGGTAAGCGATAATGCAGCCTAAGATGTCAGCGGGCTAAATTCAAAAAATTCAAAAATTCAAAATTCATTTATTTCAAGTAGGCCTAATACAAGCAATTTTGAAACGTCAAGTCTGTCCGTGTGTACTCTACCACCGGTTCGGAAGGCAGATTCTACGGAGAAGAAGCCGGCAAGAAACTCAGCAGTTGCTCTTTTCCAAGATCAAAAATTTACATTTTAAAGTTTTTTTTTTATTAAATAGCTTTTGTAACCTTAATGAAACGATATATATATATCGAAAAAATAATAATAATAACGATATATATATATATATATCGAAAAAAAATATCTATCCTGAGCGTATTAATGTGCATGGCCAGCTTCCAGCCGAAGCTTTTTCATATCATGACTTAGTATTCTTATCCTATAGAATTCGCCCGCCCAGGCTTAAACCTACAGTCGTGATGCGGCGAAGCTTCAAGAGCTTTGATAATGATAAGTTTATGCATGATCTTAGCCGGATTGACTGGGATGTTATTTTGGATGCCCCGGATGTAAATGATAAAATTTCAATCTTTTATTCTCTTCTTATTGATCTCTTTGATGTGCATGCGCCTCTTCGGCCAATTAAACTTAAACATCTCCCAGCTCCTTGGCTTACTGTAGAAATAAGGGGTTTGATGGCGAAGCGAAATGCTGCTAAGTCGAAATTTAAAATCAATCCATCAACTGAAAATTTACAAAAATATAAAAAGGCACGTAACCTTTGCAACAAGACTTGTCGCGATGCTCAGCGTAACTTTATACATACTTCTTTGGATAGCAAGGATTCAGCCAAGATATGGAAATTTCTTGACGCTATGGGCATTGGACGACAGCGTAAATTATCCGTATCTGATTTCAATATTGATACTGATGCCCTTAACAAACATTTATCCACAGTAACAATATTAGATAACGTAACCAGAGCTCGGACCCTGAATAAAATTTCTTTGCAGCCTAAACCTAACCATGCAGTATTCAATTTTGACGCTGTCACTGCTGATGATGTCAAAAAGCATATTATGGCTATCCAATCTGATGCCATTGGTAGTGATGGTGTTAGTCGCAAAATGATTATGCTAGCTCTTGCTTATGTATTACCTGTACTTTGCCATATCTTTAATAGTTCTGTCTTCACTTACTCTTTCCCTAATGTGTGGCGGCTGGCACATGTCATACCTATTTCGAAAATTAACCAACCTTCATCTTTTTCTCATTATAGGCCTATCTCTATTTTACCTTTCTTGTCAAAAGTCCTGGAGCGCATTGTTCATGGGCAATTATCTCTATTTCTTAGGAAAAATAACATTTTAAGTCCCTATCAATCTGGATTTCGTCCCGGACACAGTACTACTACAGCCCTTGTTAAAATTTGCGATGATATTAGATGCGGTGTGGATGAACAAAAAGTAACTGTCTTAGCATTACTCGATTTCTCTAATGCTTTCAATACAGTAGATTTTGAAATTCTTCTGGCTATTCTTGATTCCATAAATATATCCTGTAATGATTTAAATTGGTTTCGTTCATACCTCTATGACCGTAAACAGTGTGTACGTATTGATAGTAAGTGTTCTTCTTGGTGCAGTCTCAGTGCTGGCGTTCCACAAGGTGGTGTTCTTTCTCCTCTACTTTTTTCCATTTTTATAAACTCATTGACAGATTTGCTTTCGCTGTCTTTCCATCTCTATGCTGATGACTTGCAGATTTATACGTCAACCTCTGTTGATGACATATCGGGGGCTATCACTCGTTTGAATTCGGACCTGAATTTAATTAGTTCATGGAGTAAATCGAGTGGGTTGTCTATAAATGCTAGTAAATCCCAGGTCATCTTAATCGGCAGCCGGCAGCAAATCTCTAAAGTTAGCTTCTCGTCTCTTCCTTCTGTAGTCTTTGATGGCGCTATACTTGAGTTCAGCAGTTCTGTTAAAAACTTGGGTATTATCATGGATAATACGCTCTCGTGGGGTCCTCAAATATCCGAGCTTAGTCGCAAGATCTACGCTGTAATTGGTAGGCTTGAAAGGTGGAAATACTTTTTACCTATTCGTACCAAAATTTGTCTGGCCCACTCTCTTTTACTTCCTATAGTGAACTACGCAGACACGTGTTATTCTGATATACCCCAGTACCTTCTTAATAAACTTGAGCGGCTCCAAAATGTAATCATAAGTTTTATCTTTGGGCTTAAGAAATTTGACCAAATTACTCATTACCGTCAGCAACTCAAGTGGGTAACTGTTAATGATAGGCGAAATATCCATATTCTTACTTTACTTTATTCTCTTCTATATAGTCCTATCTCTCCGCTTTACCTTAAAGAGCGTTTTTCCTTCTCTCAGCATCTTGTCAGTCTCCGGTCGGCGAATGACAACAAGCTTGAGATTCCCTTATCTCGCTCTCAGCGCTATAACGAGTCATTCACTGTTAAAGCTGTAACACTGTGGAACTCGCTCCCCTGGGAAATACGTCATTCCGAAACCATTCACCTGTTTAAACATCGCTTAAAGAATTATTACTTATCTATGTAATTGAGTAGTATGTAAGTTTATAATAGCATAAATATATATCACATATATCTATCATAGTATATAATAAATTTATGTTGGTATTTGTGTAGTTAATATGTAAATGTAGTATGTATGTTCATGTAAGTTTATATTACATTTCTTTTTCTTGTTTTTTTTTTGTAACTTTATGCACCATCCATTTTCCACTCTTTTATCGGCTTCGTACGCTCAGGTTGCCTTTAAAAGATCACTTTTAGTGATAAGGCCGCCTTTGCACCCTAGCACTAAGTCCTATTACTGTTTTCCTTGTATTTTCCTTTTTTTTGTTGTGTTGCAATAAAGTTTTTCTATTCTATTCTATTCTATCTATTAATAAAGCATAACACTATCAATATTTAATAGGAGACTTTGGCCGTGGCTAATTACCAACCAACTGATAAAGACGTGACGCTAAGCAATTTAGCGTTCCGGTACGATGTCATGTAGAAACCAATTAGGGGTATGAAAGGACTACAAAGTTTTTTCCATCATAGGAACAGCTCAACTAATACGTTGTAAGAGGGTACAATTTCTCAAGATGAGAATTCTTAAACGTAAGCCAATTCAATAAAGCTGAGTTCAGCACGTTATATGTATGATGTGGCAGACAATTGGGATCTCTGTGACTAATAAAAATAAGGCTTATAATGCAATAAACAAATAGTTACACTTGAGGCGACGTAGAAGCTGTGTGCTTCGTACACTAAGGTGGGATAGGAACAAATCTTTAGTCTACTTTTCAATCGGCGATTTATTTTCTTCTCGCCTAAGGAAAGTTATCCGGAAGCTACTTCTATTTATTTGATTCCTGCCTTGTAGGATTGCATGAATTTAGGATTAAATGCGGAACCCTAAAAAGTAATAAAATGTTACATAAATTTTATAAAGTGTTAAATACCTCATAGAAATATGGGGAACTGCATATGATACAAACCTCAAAATTATTCAAATTTCTCAAAACAAACTCTTGAAAACCTTGTTCTAACTAGATTATCGTTATCCAACTAAACAACAAAAAAACTAACAAACTTTTCCTTAGCCAGCTGTATAAATACAAAACATGTATACTAGTTAGAAAAATACTTACCGAAGTCATACATACACAAATTACTTTTAAAACGAAATCACATCTAAATACACGAAATAGGCATAAATAAAGATTACCCAAGACTAGAACTAAGTATGGCAGTAAAACTATACAGGTTGAGGGAGTACTACTATACAATAGTCTACCCAAAGAGATTTTTTGCGAGAAATCTTTTAAATCATTTAAAAACAAGCTAAAAGCATTGTTTAAATTTTTTATTAACGCGCCACCTTTTGTATTTTTGTGTTCGTTTTGTTTTTGTATCACACTAACTAGATAATATATTACCACTTCTTTATGTTAATTTTTAATTTCTCATTTAGTGAAACCGTTTCTTTTGAGAATACATCTTTAAACCTAAAGTGGGTAAATAATTAAAACTTTTTTAAATTGGCCAGATATTTTATTAAATTGATTAGGATTTTTACAAACACGCTCACAATTATTATTTAATGTTCATGACATTGAGTTGGTGGGTATTTCGATATAAATACGTCTGCATTATCGATACACTTCACCTTGTATAAAACGTGCATACGTCCCATTATGACATACGCCAGCGTCGTATTCGCCCATCGCCCTCACAGCTCTTACAGGAGCTTTCAAGTCCTGCAGAACAAATTTATGCGTATTACCACGGACAGTCCGTGGTACATGCGCAACGTAGATCTCCACCGAGACCTCGATCTTCCCACCATAGCCCAGTACATGAAAACATTATCAAAGACCTACTTTGAAAATGCAGTCCGACACCCCAACCCCCTAGTGGTCGAGGCGTCCACTTATACCCCCGTCCCCGACGTCGAACCAAAGCGGCGACGTCCGAAGCATGTCCTTGACGACCCTGACGACAAAATAACTACCGACAACGTGTCCCAACAACACACACACACGCAACATTCACAGCGTCTTCGCCGGCGAAGTCGAGGGCCCCGATTTCTGATGTCATCCGGACGTGGATCCTTACCACGGTCACGGGGGCGTTCGGACTAAACAATGATTAGTCCAAAAGTCCACCAACAGTCAGATTAACGTCGAACCGAGCCGAGGTCCGAGTCCTCGCAGGAGGCACCCTCGGGTCGACGTCTCCCATACTCCCCCCGATGTCGTCGAGCCCTGGGGCTCTTCTCATGGCGAGCTTTCGCGCTCGCCCCACTCCCCCGGTGACGCCGTAGCAACCCCTTAGGAGGTTATCGGCAAGTGTCCTTCCGAAAAAGCAAAAAAAAAAGATACACTTCAGTACTACTTGGACTCGAACGATGCAAAGATACCTCCCAGTGTCTGCCTTACTCGTTGCGAAAATCACAATGAGAACGGGTTAAGGGAGTAAGGGCAACTACGCTGGCCTAGTGCAGATTGGTGGTCTTCACACACCTTTGAGAACATTATGGAGAACTTTCAGGTATGCAGGTTTCCTCACGATGTTTTCCTTCACCGTTGATATATAATTTCAACCAATTACCGGCCCACTCTAGGGCACGTGTCTCCTCCCACAGTGAGAAGAAGTTAAGGCCGTAGCCACGCTGGCCCAGTGCGGATTGCTGGATTCCACACATCTCTCAGAACATTCCGGAGAACTCTCAGACATCCTGGTTATGTTTTCCTTCACCGTTGAAGCAAGTGATATTTTAGCGGTTTAGAACGCATATCTTCTATATATATAAAGGAGATAGTGTGTGTGGGTATGTTTCGTATAGGCTCTGAAACGGCTGGACCGATTTCAATGAAACTTTCAGGGAATCTCCGGATTGACCTGGCGAGTAATCCTGTAAAGTTTAGTGACGATCGGAGCACTCCCATTTAACTGTCAAATACAGCGGGTGTTGATAATGATCTTCACCCGCTCGAGAAGAGAATAGAAGAGAATTAATACGGAGAGAAATAAATGATTTAATATATTATGAGACTTAAATAAAAAAATTTAATGATGTAAGTTTATTGTTTAAATAAAATAAAGCAAAATCTAGCCCGGCGAAGGGGGCTGGGTACGCTAGTAACTTATAAAATATTAGAGGTGCGATGCTATGATTAGAAGTGCTTGTATTCGAAGTTACCTTCCCGAAAGTGAAGTCGAAGTCTAGTATTCTACTTTAATTGTATGATCGATAAATACCCGTGCGCATCCAGCTTAAAAGCACAGTATAGCAGTTTTCTTAATTTAACGTTTAATACGTTTAATGCTTATAGCGTTTATGTGATTTAGCTGTGAAAACGGTTAATTTAACATGATTTGTCGCAATAAAATAGTCCAATACGAGACACTGAGCATTTGGCCGGTCCGCCCGAGGTTGGCTGCAGCTAAATCCTGAAATGGGAAACGTGATCGGGAATTTAAAGAGAAATTTTCAATTTGTCCATTTGAAATGTTTTATGCAATGAATTTTGGTAGCAACTTCTTTACCAAAATAATATATTTACTAAAATAATATAGATTGGCGATAGCTCAGTGGGTAGGACTTTGACTTCGATTTCAGGGTACCGATTTCGAATCCCAGCTCGCACATCTAACTTTTCTTAAGCAAGTAAAATATCGCTTGCTTCAACGGTTAAGGAAAAATTTTACTTTATAGTTATCCTGTTTATTTGTAGTTACTATACACTAATATCTCAGATTTTATTGTAGATAATTGGCTACATGATGTATGTTCTTATTATCATGTTTTATTAAAATATATTATAATATATTTTGATGTGAATAGTTGTTGGACACAAACCTTAAGCTTTTGTGTATTTCAAAATCAAAGTCAAATATATCTTTATTCAAATAGGCACACAGATGGCACTTTTGATGCGTTATTATATACAAAATGTGTACATAGCAGTGAGTAGTGATGGCGATAACTACAATCGTAAACTTAAAACTAAAGCTACGAGGGTTCCAATCGCGCCCTGGTCTAAAAAGAAGCCCACAACAAACTTAGCTGGGTGTTCTTTTTGTTATCACCATCTCACATTGTCATTAGAAAATATTTAAGAAGCAACCTGGTTAGAGCAATTGTTTACACCCAAGCTTTTTTATCGTTTACGTAATCCTTTATACTATAATAGGACTTTTCTATTATTTGATAATGTTAAACTACCTGTGATGTTACTTTGCTACTATTGGTTTATAAGATCCTATTGCAGTTCAGATAATTTGCTACATGATATTATTTCTCGATAAGATTATCATGTGTAATTGAAACATAATATATCTTGATGAATAATTGGTAGAGACAAACTCTCGCTTTTGTGTATCAAAAGAATTACAGCAGTTCCAAGAGGTTTCTTGCCAAATATTCCTCGAATTAGACTTCCGAATTGGTTGTTGAATAATCCCTATCGCTATCCCTACTAATATTATAAATGTCAATGTAAGTTTGTTTGTTACGCTTTCACGCAAAAACTACTTAACCGATCCTCATGAAACTTTGTGAAACCGACATTAAGCTCGGTTCCTTTGGGATAGGGGATGAAAGTGTTTGACGATTTTACACCATAACTCCGACAAATTATAACCAATTTAAATAATTATGTTTGTAATATAGGCGTTATAATATGTGTTTAATTTTGCCTAAACTGTGGTTGGAGATAGAGGACAGAACTCCTCAGCGGACAGCAGCAAACCGCTCATTTAAGGCTTAGCGATACTGAATACTTGATTTTTTTTAGAGCTACAGCTAAATTGAATGCCACATCAAAAAACAAAATCAAACGCAGACGAAGTCGCGGGCAACAGCTATTATTAAATACATGAATATTTAAAAGTATTTTAAATGGAAGTAAAGTAATAGTTACTGCTTCCTATAACAACGTTTAAAGAGAAATAAAACAGTTTGGTTTTATGGAATTACCATCTTTTATTTATTTCCTATATAGGAAACCCACGCCTTTTATATTACTTTGCTGACAACTTTGATGTGAGAGTCTAGCGCTGTATCTCTCTTTACCTCTCTACCGTAGGGGTCCTTTTGACAACTATTTACCGCCAGGTGAGATTGCAGTCATGGGCTAACTTGTAGTGGAGTTAAAAAAAAGAGCATGATAGTTATACCCGCATCTCTCTGACTGTTCAGAGCGATTTACCAATCTCTTCACGGTACTCGTAGTCAGAAAGATGCGGGTTAAGAAATACCTTTTACGCGACTAGCTTGACAATCAGTGGCGACGGGATGTCAGGATTGTCAACAGTGGCGTGCATAGAGGGTATGCAGAGGGTATGCAGATGATATAAAATGAAGATAATCTCCGATAAGAGTTATAAAGTACTTAAGGATAGGCATTGTAAGAGTTATAAAAACCCTACCCTTAAGTATTTATAGCTCCTACTAGGGATTTTCTTCATATTATATCATCTGCATACCCTGTGCATATCCTCTATGCACGCCACTGTTGAAAATCCAATATCATAAGACCTGTTAGCGAAAGGTTTTTAAAGTTATACTTCTTTAGCGGCGTTAGGAAGAAATCATGGGATTGAAATTATACGATGTAACGAAATGCGCGCGCACATTATTACACGATTTTAACAGGATGAAGGTAGTTGCGAAACCGAGTGAAGGGGAATACACCGTCATCCAGCTCACTTTTAACGATGCCCGCGCACACCGTCACAAAAAATCAGCACTCTGAAGTTAGCTATAAGGTTTGACAGTGTACACTTTCAATTGTCAAAGTCTGCGGGTTCATTCCGGCGATTTAATTGATTCAAATGTTTTGTACATTTCAGCCTCAATTTTTTATGTTCCGTGAAAATTGGTGGTTTGATACTCGGATAACTAGATGATGCGTTAAAGTAAAACTTTTTATTTATTAAATACCTTTTTTATATTGTCAGTATCGTTTTCTCTACAAACGTAGAATAAGGCGTAAGATAAAAAATTTCAAAAGATTTTTATCTTGCTATGCCAAAGAAGAAGTATAACTGCTAACGCGTGTACAAACTCGTAAGTACACACACTTTTTTTTAAATATGAAAAACTACTTTTTATTACAAGTTAGCCCGTGACTGAAATCTCACCTGGTAAGATGATGATGTTGTCTAAGATGGTAGCGGGCTAACCTGTTAGAGGTATGGCAGTTATATTAAACCTATCATCGGTTTTTACATCTTAGCGGAACGCTACAGTGGCTTGGTCAAACGTCTTCTTCGGTAGGGTGCTCACTAGCCATGGCCAAAATCTCCCTCCATCGAAGGAGAAACCGTTGGTCCACGCTGGTCAAGTGCGGATTGGTGGACTTCGTACGCCTTTGAGAAAATTATGGAGAACTCTCGTCAATAAAGTTTTCCTTACACTGGTTTCCCTCACTAATAAAGTCTGGGCTATGCATAAAATGTCTTCTATTTACACTCACTTATATCAGCTATCAAATTTTTACTCTATTTAAGTGAGACATATTTTAAAATGCACTTTACTCTGAAAAGTCTTTCTCCTCTGTTCTCTTACGTCGTTAAAAGGGGGTCGAAGCCGTAGCTTAGTCGTGTTATGCTATCGCCACTTTACAATACTGCAACTAATATACAACAAGTAAAACTAGATACTACAAACGTCATCAACTACTCTAATCTAATCGCGAAGTGGATTCCAACGAAAACTACTTTGGCGGTTTGCGGTTTTACAGGGCTGTCAACTACCTTTGCCGTAGGTATATGATAAAGGGTCCTACCGTAGGTACGCGTTCTTTAAATGCTAAGGTTTATCGCAATTTCCGTACAAAAGATGTTTATTTTATAAATATCCTGCCACAGACACTAGCTGAAGAGCTGTGTACTTTGAGCTTTAAAACCAAGAGATAAGAACCATTTTTCCCAGTTATAAGGACCATTTTTCTTTGATGTTCGAGCGTTTCGATACTCGAAAACGAAAACTCGATTGAGCGTACTAAACTCGTACTAGGGGTACATTTTCCTGCCACCTTATAACTCGAGTACCTTCAATGCAAGCTAAAGAAAAGGCAAATCAGAAAAGCTTTACTACTTACTACTCAAAACAAACAAACATACATAGAAGAAACAAAGAAGAAAATGTGTGTCTGTCTATCTGAACTCGCACAGCATTGTTGCACAAATTAAAAGTTGCAGAACTGGTTTAGGCTTTTTTAGGCTTTTGGAAGAACAAGTCCTAGATTGCGAGAGAGTAGAGCTTTCTCCACGCTTCTCGAATGCGGGTCTGGACTTTGAAGGCTAGAGTTGCTTACTCCAGTTTAATTGGTTATATTCAAAGAGAACTGTATCCAACTTTGTTAGTGCTTGTATAGCAAGATACTATAAACGTCAATAAGACGCTCGGACTACTCAAATCTAATCGTAAAGCAGATTCGAGCGAAAACTATCTCGTCGGTTTGCGGTTTCATAGGGCTGTCATTCTATAATGGCACAAATGGCCACAAGAGATTAAACATTGTGGGTGAGACTAATAAACGTTGTGAAGCGAATACATAGCTATAGCCCGCGTCGTTAAAGAATAGTTTCTCGAATGGTCCTATCGTGTCCACTGGTCCTAATATTATCAGATATTAAAGCAGAAGTGGTGATAACACAGTGGTTAGGGTAGCTTCCAGCTTGAACCCCGTCACGGCTTTGTAAGTTTTTGGAGTACGACAATACACACATTTCCATCTAGCCCCAAAGAAAGCGTAGCTTGTGTTATGGGTACTAATGTGTCTGAGGAATATTTTATGATATGAGATCTGTCTCTATTCTACTCGGACGCACGTTATCATTTAAAATTATCCCTCTGTCCGTAAACCGACTTTCATCATCATCGTCATCATAAAATAAACCGATTGACGTCTACTGCTGGACATAGATCTTTTGTAGGTACCGTTCCAAACTCCATGATTCGGGGTCGCTTGTATCCAGCGGCTCCGCGCGACTCGCTTGATGTCGTCTGCCCCCCAGGTTGGGGGCCGATCAACGCTGCGTTTACCGGTGCGGGGTTGCCACTCCAACACCTTGGAACCCCGTAAGCCATATTTTCGCAGACTTTGATCTTCACGCATTTTATAAACCGACTTTATAGACAACAAATTATTTAATTCATTTCAAGGAGTGGAGTATAAAGATTGGAGAAGTTATAAATTTCTCCATAAATGTTCTCCTACTTTCCGCGGAGTATAGCAAATTAAGCTTGGTTTTTATAATATATCATGGAATTCCGCAAAGTAGTTGCATCAATCCAAATTGATTTAGCACAATTATGTATAAGGTGACAGCCCTAAGCACATATAACCAGGATTTCATCTCATACTTGCGGTCTCCGAGGGGCGAGGACTAAGTTGCAATTGCAAAATCTATATCGAAGGCTGTCTCACCAGTACGTCGGCAAAATATAGAAATACACTTTGAAATAAATGGGTCACTTTAAACGCTAGAACTACACACCAAGTATTATGTTTGTTTATATTCCAACACTTTTTTTTAAGCGAGACAAATCGAATAAATAAATAAATATAGTACAGCATTACACACATCGCCAACTAACCAAACTCCAAAGTATATGTTACAGTGATTTTATAAAGTGGGTAAATATCCTTTTGATAACTATTTAATGAGTTATTTTCGCAAATAGACATTTTCATATCTCTCTCCCTAAATTGAAACTAGCTATAAAGGATATATTATCGACCGAGTTGCAACCTCTGGGTTGCTTACTGTCAGAAAGCTTTGTATTTCAAGCACGCAAGATTTTAAAATAATGACAGTGTATAGTCAGTACATATTTGAAAATTTAATGTACGTTCATAAAAACATTTCAAAATTTAAGAAAAAATATGACTGCAATAATTTAAACATTAGAAGTAAGAATAAACTCACAGTGCAATATACTAGGTTACATAAAATTCATAATTCGTTTAAAGGAAATTGCATATAATTCTACAATAAACTACCAATTGACATCTTGGAGATGTCTCTTAAAAAGTTCAAAGTTTGTATTAAACGTAAGCTTATAGAAAAGTCCCATTATAGTATAAAGGACTACGTAATCGATAAAAAAGCTTGGGTGTGAATTATTACTCTAACCAGGTTGCTCTTCTAATAATTGTGACAATGACATTGTGAGATGGGGATGACAAAAAAAAACACCCGGCTAAGTTTGTTGTGGGCATCTTCTTAGACCAGGACCCTCGTAGCTTTAGTTTTAAGTTTACGAATGTGGTTATCGCCATCATCTCACTACCGTGTAATTCTTATGTACGCATCAAAAGTGCCACCTATGGGCCTACTTGGATAAAGATATTTTTGACTTTGACTTTGATTTTGCACTGTTCTTAGAGCTACCAGTAAACGAAATAGATAAGGAGCAAAATCTAGTGCAGCTGGGCCATCTGCAGTGTCTGTCAATAATTACTTTTTGTGTCATCATTGACATTTAAATTCAATCGATTGACTGTACTATGAAGCGGTGATAGCGCATTGGGTAGGAACTCGACTTCACTTTCGGGGGGCCGATTTCGAATCCCAGCACGCACCTCGAACTTTTCTAAGTCCTAAATTCAAATTAAAATTTTGTTTATTCATGTAGACCTTTTTACAGGCACTTATGAAGCGTTCATACATTTAACATCTTACACTACCTAATGTTAGTGATGGTGATAACTGGATTCGTTAATTAAAAACATTAGTGTTTTTAATTAACGAAGCCCTGGTCTAACTTAAGCCAAGTTTTTTTTTGTTATCACCATCTCACAGTCTAGTTAATGTTGAGCTACAAAGTAAGAGCAATTGATACCCACGCTTTTTTATCATACATGTAATCCTTAATATTCTAGTAGGATTTTTCTATAAGCTTACGTTTTATACTAACTTTGAACTTATTGAGAGACATCTCAAGGATTTCATCTGGTAATTTGTTATAAAAAGATATACTATTACCCTTAAATGAATTACTAATTTTATGCAGCCTAATAAACTGCACTACAAGTTTATTTTTACTTTTACTAAGTTATGTGCGTTTTAACCAATTAAAATATAACTTTCTTCAACGGTGAGAAAACATCGTGAGGAAACCTGCATGCCCGAGAGTTCTACATAATGTTCTGAAAGGTGTGTGGAGTCCACCAATCCGCATTGGTGAACTACGGCCTTAACCCCTTCTCACTGTGTGAGGAGACCCGTGCTCTGTAATGGGTTGATGTGATCATAGACTTTATGTAGAATTTTTGTAGTTAAAATTGACATTAACAAATATGAGGGCCCATTGCCTTCAAGTCTGTACAGTATTAAGTACTTCAGCGTCTGTTCAGACGTCTGTAGGCTGATTTTTTCTACAGTCAGTAGGCTGTGTGCCAAAGGATTGGGGTTTTTGAATACCCCAATGTATTTTTTTAATTATTACTATGAGAAAAAAAAACATACGAGTGCATTATTACAGCTGAAAGCATGCAAAGATTCCTGTAAAGAAACATATTACGCAACCAACCCGCCGTACCTTGAATAGCTCGTATACACCACTTGCACTGTCTGGAAGTTAGAGTTTGGTCCAACATTGGTGGAAAGGCGGATCATCATCAATAGTTTTTAAATGACAATGTGAGATGGTGATAACAAAAAAATAGCAACCGGCTTAGTTTGTTGTGGGCTTCTTCTTAGACCAGGGTGCGTTTGGAACCCTCGTAGCTTTAGTTTTAAGTTGACAAATTTATTTATCGCCATCAACTCACTCCTATGTCATATTTTACATGTAATGTACGCATCAAAACTGCCATCTATGTGCCTATTTGAATAAAGAAATATTTGACTTTGACTTTGACTTTGCCATCAATCAATCAATCAATAAATCAAATCTTTATTCATTTTAGGATATAGTTACAGCACTTATGAACGTCATGCATTGTTTGTTTTATAAATATAATAGTAACACTTATATTAATGTTAAAAAAAAACAATGATCAATAATTATCTAATATATAATATATAATATAACCTTAAGGTATTCATAGCATGCATAGCACTAGACAGCCTGTTTTCGCTTTTTTATCTTATATTTAGCATGTATTAACATTTATTTAGGTATAATTGTTATGTGAGCAGTGGCGTGCACAGGGTTTTTGACCAGGGTATGCGAAAAGAAGGAAGATGCCATAAAATGGAACTATCCTTCGCAGAGCTTTTCGGTACGTATGAAGTGCACGCCACTGTATGTGAGGTTGATTTAGTTTATGTTATGACATATTTTTAAAATATCCCGTTTCCAAAAACATTTATTTTCTTCTTTCATTGAGGCTTGTCTGGAGGAGTTCGCTTTAAGCGATAAGACCGCCTTTGCGCAATTTATTTTTGTTCTATTACTTTTTCCAACATTTATTATCTTTACACCATAATTGTGTGCATTAAAGAATTTATCTATTTATCTATTGTCAGAATTGACGATGAAAAATTGAATGATTTGTGAATAAGTGATACGCTTATGACTTCCACTATACGTATATGAAACGACACGTTCGGATCAGCTCTAGTGCCTCATTACGGGTCGTGAACCGGGACATTTGAAAACTCCCCATACTCTTTCATTTTTGCTGCCATTCAACCGCGTCCAATACTGCTTTATGTTTGTATGTACAACGTGTAAATGAAAACCGAAATATCTTCACAGACTTTAGAGGTACATTATTTACTATCTCTGCTATTTTACCCGTGAAAACGAAACGCTAATAGTTTTAGAGTAAACTACTGTCATAGTTTTTACTTTTAGAGTCCAAGGTCGTGGGTTCGATTCCCACAACTGGAAAATGTTTGTGTGATGAAAATGAATGTTTTTCAGTGTCTGGGTGTTTATCTGTATACTATAAGTATTTATGTGTATTATATTCATAAAAAAATATTCATCAGCTATCTTAGTACCCATAACACAAGCTAAGATTACTTTGGGGCTAGATTGCGATGTGGGTATTGTCGTAGTATATTTATTATTGTTATTATTATTATTATACATACTTACGAATAATTACACGCTAGTACTTATCAAGATTAAAAAATAATATACTAATATATAGTAAAACATACTCAAATATGAGTCACAGTTAATCACAGTGCAAGGGTTTCATCTCAGAATGACAAGGGTTGAGGCCGCAGTCCATCAGCTGGCCAAGTGCCGATTTCCTCACGACGGTTTCCTTCACCGTTGAAGCAAGTGATATTTAATTACTTAAAACACACATAACACACACACACACAATTTTTATTGCTGCACCAACCCGTTCCTTACAAAAACTACTATCGCCAAAGGTTGTCTGGGAGAGATCGCTTTAGCGATAAGACCGCCTCTGCACACCTAAACTAGTTTTTAATTATTTTTGTAAGTGTGTTTCTTTGTATTTTGTTTTTGTGTGTGCAATAAAGAATTTAATAATAATAACTTACAAAGATTAGAGGTGCGTGTTGGGATTCGAACTCGCCACCCCGAAAGTGAAGCGGAAGGCCTACCCACTATTCTATTACCGCTTCTAGTTAAACGAACTGAGAGCGTGTATTAGGTATTTATGCAATTAGTTAACCTTTCGTAAAAAGCTTCCCTACCCGTATATTTAATAATAATAAAAAAAAAAAAAATTTCATCCTCTTATTAAGAGCTTCCTTAACCGAAACTTGCTATTCGCGCTTCAATACCTAATCTATACTAACATAAATACATCGTCATCATCATAGTAGACTACGGCCCAAACGCTTCTCACTGTGGGGGAGTCCCTGTAATGAGCTTATATGTTTGTTTGTTTGAAATCTTTATTCCACACACACATTTTATACAAAGTAAACCCATATACAGAAGAAACTTAGTATAGAAAATAGAGCGTGTAAAGGCGGTCGTATCACTAAAGCGATCTCTTCCAAACAACCTTTCACGTTAGGAAAAACGAAGGAACGGGTTTGTGCAGCAATTTAAGTTTCAAATATTTACGTATATTTATATAAAAAATAATTATAATAAACTACTTAATCATAGATTCTATATTCTCTGCATTAATATGTATAATATATGTATATACATATTTATGCAGTATACTACGTACTATAATATTACATAGATAATAAATGGTTTTCCAAACGCTTCTTGAATATATTTAGAGATTGAGCCTGACGTATGTGAGCACTCAGGGAATTCCAGAGTCTGACACAATTAACCGTAAAAGCCTGACACAACTGACCGGCAACCCAAGTTCTACACGAAACTGTGGTTGAACTTACGCAGGCCATATATAAATCTAAAGCAAATGTTTTGCAATCTTTCGAGCTTATTTAGGAGTTCCTGCGACAAGTCCGGTGATATATATATTATATGATGATAATGATGAGACCGGAGAAGAAGAAGAAGAAGAAGAAAAAGTCTTTATTGCACATACAAATATAAAACCTGGTTATCAAAAAATAAAATAAAAACGATAATATACATATGCACAAAGGCGGTCTTATCGCTTGAAGCGACGACGGGCTCTTAGCCGCGTAAATACCCAATACGCGTCCCTAATTGCATGCAGTCCATTATCCGACTTAGCCTAAACTAAAATACACTAAACATTCCCGAATTAACCTCGCTGAAATGGCTAACAAAATTAGATTTGAAAATTGTCCATGCATATTAATTAAACTATGCAAATGGAAACCTCGCTTCGGATATCGTCACCTAAAATTCTGCGGCTTGGACATGAACTCGGCTATCGGTGTATCGGGCTGCCCCGTTAGCCTTCAGAGCCTTTGATATTTTGATGATCGCTTACTACATTTCAAATTTATTCTGATAACTAGGTCTGACGCGACTTCGATTATAAGTCAACCTTAAAGTATATGGACATATGGTGTGGTGGACTTTTTTTAGAACTTGTAAAGCGGAAAAACTTTGTGATACATGATTTTATCGAAACTTGAGCCGTTTTCGCAGCGTACGCAGCGGAAGTTCTCAAAAGGGAAAAAAAACCTAGATGTTGAAATATTCTTTATTGGTGCTATGCTCATTTTGGTCTTAGCGTGTTGATATATAGCCTTCCTCGATAAATGAGCTATCGAAAAATAAAGGATTTTTTCAAATCTGACCGGTAGTTCCAGAGATCAGCGAGTTCAAGTAAACAAATAAGCAAACAAACAAACTCTTCAGCTTTATATATTTGTACAAGATTACTAAGTAATCTGATATCATCATAGTAGTCATCTTTTCTCTAGAGACAGTCTGTATACTTTACTTTACCACTTAATAATTTTATTACTATTATATTACACTGTGTATCTTAATAAGTTAATGATATATGTACGTTTTTATTTTCAAGTTTATATAAATATATGTTACTTTAATTTATTATTATTATTGTTGTGGATTTATTTAGTTAGTTTTTTTTTTTTTAAACTAAGCTTAAAATGTGGTCAATGGATGGCTACGTATTTCCGTGGTGTTACCTGGTACAAGGTGCCAATTGAAAATCAGCGCTGTATGCTCCCACTGCAGCATGCAGAGCTGAGCTGGCACCTTTTTTCTAGGTTGTGCCACACATAACATATGTGGTGTTGTGAATATTGTAATGTGTGGCGCAATGTAAAAAATAAATGTTTCTTTCTTTCTTTCTTTCTATATAATACCAACCAATCGATTTCCACGCGACATTGTCGGGAGGGTGTAACGAGTAACTGCAAAGAAAGTACCAATTATAAGAAGAAATACAAAATTCCAAATTGCCTCTGAGGGAAATCGAACCCCCGACGCTCACCACTGCGCCAGGCAATCGCTTTAAATCTATACTAATGTTATAAAGAGGAAAGATTTTTTGTTTGTTTGTTTGTACCAAATAGACTCCGAAAGTGCTGGACCGATTTTAACGATTTCCAAAAGAAAGCTAAACTATCAAGCAGTAACATAGGCTTTAATTTATTTTCATAAAAAATGGAGATCCTTGAAAAATTTCAACAATGTAATCCAAACTAGCATAATTTTGCCGATAAAATTAAAATTATAAAAATATACATACATATTGCTATTTATAAAATATACCTAGCTGACCCGCGCATTTTCGTCTGCATCAAATCGGTTATTATCGGTTTTAATATCTTAAAAAACAACAAAATCTTGAAAATGTGTACTACTAAGCATGTATCGTCTAATTTTTATGAAGATCTGATAAATATTGCCGGAGATAAAGGACATAACTCTTTACAGATAACAGCAAGTCACAAGGCACCAGCGACAACGATGCACGCGTACCTTCCTACTAATATTATAAACGCGAAAGTTTGTTAGGATGTATGTATGTATGGATGGATGGATGGATGGATGTTTATTACGCTTTTACGCCACAACAAAGGATTATTAAGATAGGCATAGTTGAGGACCTGAAAAGTAACAAAGTTTACTTTTTATTCCGCAAAAACAAGCAGCATAGGCAGCAGCACGCGTCCGTGTGTGTGTGTGTGTATGTCTGTGTTTCTGTGTGTCTGTTGTGTGGTGACTTTCCTATCATAATATTAATCCTTATCCAAATAAAGAGTTTTATAATTAAAATTGATCATGTATTCCCCTTAAAATAATTAAGATTAGATCGTTTAGAAGTAACGACAGGTATAGCAATGCTAAAAGCAAGAAAAATGCCGAGGGCCGCCCGGCCACGTATTATATTGTTTGTAAACAAAACTGGACCCGAAAGGTGGCGCTGCAATTAGGTTTTTGGTTTTTTAAGATATTAAAACCGATAATAACCGATTTGATGCCGACGAAGTTGGGCGGGTCAGCTAGTATAAAATAAATAAAATAAACTAATACATATTTGTCTCACTACTTTGATAGTATAAAAAAAATTAAAAAAAAATTAAAAGCCAGTTTAGAAATTACAATTAGTATCAATTTGACCAACTTTTAATCAAATTCTCGTGACAAGCATTTGTTTAATATCCGTTATAATACAAATGGAATGCATTTGAATTCCAACTAAAATGAGCGGCAGTGACAGTCACTTAAAATTTTGTGGCTTGCGAATTCGCAATCGGTTCAAAGTTATAGCTAATTTAATAACCCATTCGATAGAGCTTTGGTTACAAATTGCATTTAGCATTTCGGGTCGATCGATAGCGGTAATGCTAGGATTGCAGTGTCTATTACCAGGTAAATGAACGGTAGTGAAACAGGTTTGGGATATTTTAGCCTATACATACACTATTTGAATAATTTTGTTTGTCAAAAGCTGCTAAGTATGTACCATGAATAATAACTTGTGTTACCGTAAATTTATAAAGTGAGTATAAATTTATAGAGCTACTCAAAGCTATAATAATAATTTCTCGGATTTAGATTTATTTAATCTTACTCTTGCTCAGTTAAAAAAACATCTTTATTCTAAATTCTAACTTCTAATTGTTCCACGTAAAAGTTCTACTTATGTTTTCACATATCCACTTGGATTGGATGGATATTGTTAATAAGGGTATTCCCTTATTTACATTATCTGTCAATAATATGTGTTTTATACATATTCTAAAGTTTCATAATCTTAATATATATAAATCTCCTGTCACGATGTTTGTCCGCGATGGACTCCTAAACTACTTAACCGATTTAAGATTAAATTAGTACACCGTGAGCAGTCTGGTCCAACTTAAGAGATAGGATAGCTTAGATCTTTAATTATAGTCGCAATTTTATTTTATTTCAAATTATTTGTCTATAATTAATTGGCAGTCACATGTTATATATATATACTACTAAACTCATATAAAGCTTAGCGATACTGAATACTTTAAAAACAAAATCAAACGCAGACGAAGTCGCGGGCAACAGCTAGTTATGTTATAAGTTTGCTGTCAATTTTAATGTATTTCGTTAGATTTATTAGCGGCTACTTAATTGGTGTATGTGTTATTTTCTTTGTACTAATTTTAAGTATTAAGTATACTGTTTGGGCCTTAATAAATAAAAAAAAAAAAAAAAATATAATTAAACTTTTGATAACTATAAATTCATATTTGCCAGATCCAGTCAATTCATTTCGCCGTAGCTGATTCATACCGTATTGAACATAGATTGGCTTAGACTGTTGATCTGTTCAACAAAACTTGAATTAGGATTAAACGATATTTCAGAGTCCATTCGCATACACGTTTAATGTTAGCTTTTAGTTCATTCACTGCAGAGGACTAGTGAAACTTCGGTAGCTTATATTTCAGAAACCTTAGCAAAATCATCTGGATTTTGACTCAAATAAGACTTATTTATATTCACTACAGCCGTGTAGGTAGGTATAGCGGTTGTAGGTTTTTTTATCTGTTCTACTACGTACACAATTGTGTGTGTGTGTGTATTTATTTGTTGAGTGTGTGTGTTTGTTTGGCGTGCGGGTGTAAGTTTGAGTGTGCGCGTGTGCGTATTTGTACTTACAAGGAAAAGTTTCTGTTTATATACCTACGTAATGTGGTGTGAGTGTGTATTGGGTCATTTTCCCGTAAAAAATAGTTCTAGTTATTAAGAGAGCAAGCTGTAAATGTGCTTTATTCAATCAAGATAGCTAAAGTAGTTCAGCTGAACGTAGGTAACAAACGAAACAAATACAATTTCGCATTTATAATATTAGTATGAAAATATGGATTGTACGTTGCTCATAAATGGTATAGCTATATTCGGAACGGTGAGTTCGAATGAATTTCCATTCGTGATCGTTTGAAAGTTACCTCGCAAGGAATTGTGAATGCAGATGCAATTAGCTCGCAGTTTTTATCCCGGCGAATAAATTACCGTGAGAATGCTATGGCAATTAAGGCTTTTCAGTGCTCAAAATTTCATTTCCACTTTAAAATATTTTAAACCATTTTCCCTAAGACAATACTTCCTTTTACAATCCCATCGATCGCATGTGCCGCCTTTATAATGATTTAGTATCAAGTAATCATAATATTGACATTTTTAACAAAAGGTTAAATATTTTTAAAAATCAAATTATTAAGCACTATTACCACATAATCTTTAGGGAAATAATATATATATATTATTATTTAAGTGTTTCTTTTTGTTTCAACTTTAATTTTATCTTTACTTTCTGTTTAATTTAATTCCAAGTTGTGTACACATACTTTGGGTTGTAGCTTAGAACAAAACTTGTTATTACTTATATTTAGATCTTCTTTTAGTTATTACCTGTTTTGTGTACCTAATAACAATAAACAATAAACAATAAACAATTCAAAGCGGGCGATATGAGGATCGGAATGCTATAGAAGGTTTGAGGATGGTAACATGATATTTAAATGTCATTAAATTTTTGCACACTCAACGCTTCGCTTATGAGGCGATGCTCTGCTCCCGATATATGAAAGTCAAGGACTTTTCGAAAATAAAAATGACAGTATTTTTCTCACATTGCACTTATGGGATAATATTATCATATATATATCAAGAAAAAAAACATTCGTTTAAACCCTTTTTGATTTTTTTTTAAACAATTATTTTGTTTGATGTAAAAACAAAATTAAATTACAAAAATATTTTAGGACGTCCGGATTCTGTCCGTATGGATCTGACCGTACACTTTCACGACCGTAAAAATGAACGTATCGTTTTTTTTTTTTTTTTAAATGCTTCATAATCGCAGCGTGCCGTTGTCGTTGAATTACAATTAATAAAAAACTAAAAAAATTTGAATGAATGAATGAATGAATGAATGAATGAATGAAATGAATGAATGAATGAATACACTTTTATTGTACACCAAAGAGAAAATTTACAGAGATACAAATACAACAGCACAATAAGGTAGAACGTACAATTTGTTAGTCTTTAGTGTGTTTAATAAAAATTGGGTTCGTTCACAATGCTTGCGAGCTACTGTGTTGCTTTACGTCGAGAATGGCGCTTTTTTTTTATTCCATCTACGTCATTGACTGATAGTAAATGTATCATGAAAATTAAGCCTAATTTTCTATACTCCGCGAAATGAAGGAGAATCTGTATGGTGTAATTTATAATTTCTTCAATCCTCATATTCAACACGAAACAGATCTTCAGCAATGTACCCTCTACGCATGTTTCGCTCTTAAACCGGAGCATCCTCAGGAGATGTTGACTTTACAATGAATAATTGTTAACAACAATTATTTGGAGTATAAGGAATGAAGAAATTATAAATAAACTATACAAATTCTCCTGCTTTTTGCGGAGTATAGCAATTTAGGCTTAATTTTCATAATATATTATGGATTACCGCAAAGTAACGCCTGTTTCTATCCAATATGATAGTGAATGATAATAATAATTAAAAAAAAAACAGATGACTCGCTCCAGCGCCCGCATAGGGTGAACAGTTTAAGGTACTTTTTTAGTGAGTGAGAGAGTGAAAAATGAGATTATGAGGTAGGATTCCAATTTTTTTTTAGAATAGATTTTGGAGTAGAGACTTTGGGACCGTGGGGTCCGGAGGCACGAGCTCTTTTCAAAGAATTATCGGAAAGGGTTATCGAGTCTTCCGGTGATCCTAGAGCGGGCAGTTACCTTGGCCAACGAATTAGTTTGGCCATCCAAAGGGGCAATGCTGCCAGCATCTTAGGAACTGTGCCTCGCTGCGGTGGTTTCGAGGACGTTTTAGATTTTATTTAGTTTTAAATAGTTTATTTTAGGTTATATTTATAAAACAATTATTTTATTCCTAGGGAGATCATATTGACAACTTACTAATCGACAGTTGTTTTAGTTATTCGACTACTTCGTGAGGCAGCCACCCTTACTAGCGTGGAAACAAACAGGCACCTATATCGATGAAGACGACGAAAATGTCAGCATCGGACGTTACAATTCCCGGGTGCAAGGTAGCGAGAATGTAAACAAAATAAATACGTTGCAGTTTGACAGCCGTTTGGCGCACTGGGCAGCGGCCCTGCTTTCTGAGTCCAAGCCCGTGGATTCGATTCCCACGACATGAGTGTTTTTCAGGATCCCAGATACTGTTTCATCACGCACATAACTCAGAAGAGTAAGAGGTGCGTGCTGGGATTCGAACTCGGCCGCCCGAAAGTGAAGTCGAGCAGCGAGCTCCTACCCACTGTGCTGTCAACGATTCGTTTTTTAAATAGATGGCTCACCGATGGTCAGTGCAAAACCATCGCCTTTTAACAAAGCAACAACTCGCAAGGCTGGTTTTACGCCTCAAGTTCTTCAGTAATTCTTTCACCTTTTAGGCAATTATGCTCTGGAACAATCTGCCTGCTGTAATCCGTGAAAGTAGTTCCCTTCCGATATTTAAGAGTCGTCTGAAGGACTACTACCTTTCTTTGAGTGATGGAATTTGAAGCAGACTCTTTATATTTCATTCTTTTAAATTGTATGTTAAAATCTACTTATATATATTATGTTTGTTATATATTTATATATAACGTATATTTATTTAAATTATATATTTATTTGTATCTTTACATTTTGGTATTTATGTATCAAAACTCTTGGCACTATCCCGTTCTCTTGCTGTGAGTCCTATTTACAAAGGTTGCCTGTAAGAGATTGCTTGCAGCAATAAGGCCGCCTTTGCATGTCTACATTGTGTACTGTATACTCCTTACTGTTTCTTTTCCTGTATGGTATACGTGCAATAAAGTGTTTCTTCTTCTTCTTCTTCTCAAGTGCTTGTAATTACGTAATTAAAAAAACTTGAGGCGTAAAACCAACCCTGCGAGATCTACACTGGCATCATGTCTTTTAGACTGCAACACAAATTACTGCTACTAATTAAATAAACAATAATTTATTTAATGTATATAAATCGGTGATAGCCCAGTGGGTAGGACTTCGACTTCACTTTCGGGGGACGAGTTCGAATCCCAGCAAGCACTTCTAACTCTTCTAAGTTGTGAGTTTTTTAAGCAATTTTAAGTTGTGAGTTTTTTTTTGACGGCCGATTGGCGCAGTGGGCAGTGAACCTGCTTGCTGAGCCAAGGCCATGGGTTCGATTCCCACAACTGGACAATGTTTGTGTGATGAACATGAATGTTTTTCAGTGTCTGGGTGTTTATCTATATATTATAAGTTTTTATGTATATTATTCATTTAATTACTTATCAGTCATCTTAGTACCCATAACACAGGCTATGCTTACTTTGGGGCTAGATGGCGATGTGTGTATTGTCGTAGTATATTTATTTATTTATTTATTTATTTAATTAAAATATCACTTGCTTCAACGGTGGAGGAAAACATCGTGAGGAAACCTGCATGCCTGAGAGATCTACTTAATGTTTTCAAAGGTGTGTGAAGTCCACCAATCCGCACTGGGCCAGCGTGGTGGACTACGGCCTTAACCTCACATTGAGAGGAGTGTAGTGTAGAGACTGGCAGTAGTACCCGTTTGCTGTAGTGGTCGGTAATTGGTTTTATTTATTTTTATTTGGTAACTATGACCCATCTACACTATAACATAACAGAATAATTAAAAAATAAACTAAATCGAATAAAAACTAACATTAAATATTAATATGCAAAAAGAGTTACAAATTAGAATTTCTGCGTCCAGGCAGCCTACGTGGAGTTTAATATACAGCTTGTAAATCGGAGAGTCGTATCGATTTATTAATGCGTTCAGAATGCCGTTACTGTTTATATGATCCTAGTACTTTACAATAGGCAGGTATCGATTACAATAATAATAGGCTTCTATAGAAAATGTAGGTAGACAGGTATAACCGACATTTCTATCCTCTCCCCAGACAATACTTTTGTGTGTCACTAACGAATCGTAAAACCTATTCCTTAGTACCTTTGCAATATACCTACACTGTATCATTCAAATCACACGGGTCGTATATCACATTGCTGATATTTCTATATACTAAATTGCGATAATTCTAAGTTATAGGTTTAGGTTTAATGACATTTATTCCCACAAAAAGACCTAAGTCACTTACATAGATCAGCCTTGACGGCCGGCTGGCGCAGTGGGCAGCGTCTCTGCTTTCTGAGTCCTTGGCCGTGGGTTCGATTCCCACGACTGGAAAATGTTTGTGTGATAAACATGATTGTTTTTCAGTGTCTGGGTGTTTATTATTAGTATTTATGTGTATTATATTCATTAAAATATTCAACAGCTATCTTAGTACCCATAATACAAGCTAAGCTTACTTTGGGGCTAGATGGCGATGTGTGTATTATCGTAGTATATTTATATTTATTTATTTATTTATTATATAGGAAACTTAATTTTCTATAATAAATTAGTACACTTCGCCATTAGACTAAGCTAAATTCAATTTTGCTATTATCTACTAATTAAATATATTCGTCTTTAAATTTATTGGTATTATTTAATATATGTAACATAACATATACATAACATATTAAAGATATAATTGTACATATCTTTAATATGTTATGTTTAATATGTACTATGTTTTATGTTTATTTTATGTTAATTTAGTTTTAAATCCTAATATTTCACTAATGTTTGTTGTACCACCTACTAACTTCGTATAGCATTTTCTTGTATGCCTTTGGTTGCCTGCAAGAGATCGCTATTTAGCGATAAGGCCGCCAAATTGTACGTTCTACCTTATTGTGCTGTTGTATTTGTATCTCTGTAAATGTTCTCTGTGGTGTACAATAAAAGTGTATTCATTCATTCATTCATTTATATAAGAAGCTAATTTAGTTTTAAATACATTGAATGAGTTTACAGTTTTTTATAGGTACCTATAGGTATTTTATTATAAAATTTGGCGCCTTCAAAGGTAAAGGATTTTTACCATAATTTGTTCTAGTTCAAGGTAAGGTAAGAAAACTGGCTCGTCGGGTTTTATTTTTCTTTTTTGTGAAAGTGATATTAATGTGGATTGTTTTATTTATTGATTTTCTAATAAAGATGCACGTGATAAATATATATGTAATTGATGAATTTTCATTATTTTAGTTTCTTATTTTTACGACAATTCACACATCGCCATCTAGCCCCAAAGTAAGCGTAGCTTGTGTTATGGGTACTAAGATGCCTGATAAATAATACACATAAATACTTATAATATACAGATAAACACCCAGACACTGAAAAACATTCATGTTCATCGCACAAACCTTTTCCAGTTGTGGGAATCGAAGCCACGACCTTGGACTCAGAAAGCAGGGTCGCTGCCCACTGCGCCACTCGGCCGTCACTATCACTATCGATTTTTTTGGTGGAAGTTGGAAAAGGATATTGGAAAGAGTTTTTAGTATTTTAATTTGAGCAGTTTGCAGATGAGCTAATCTTGTTTTTGTGGCGCTTCCCCAGACTTCAATCAGGTAAATTAAATGTGGTTTAATGAGGGTGCGTTATGTGCGTTTTAAGTTTTTTTTTACATATATATAGACAAGTGCTTGACTGCAATCACACCTGATGGTAAGTGCAGCCGTAGATGGGGCGCGCTTGCCTAGAAGATGCCTATTCACTCTTGATTTAAAGGTACCCAGATTATAGGTATCGGAAGATTCGGGAAGACGGAAGATTGGAGGGCATTCCATGCATTTGCGGTGCGGATCAGAAAGGAAGAAGCAAAACGCTTCGTACGTGTTGATGGTATTTCAACACGTAACGGTGCAGATTCTTTCGGTACCTCGCAGTTCGATGGTGGAAAGGAGATGGTTTAACCAAATCGAATAGCTCCTCAGCACACTCTCCAAAATGTAACCAATATGGTCTCCACTCTCCAATATGGTGAGTTTTTACCATAAAATGGCAAAAACTCCTCTTACAAGAGGTATATATAAATTTTAGGCAGTGCTTTTGTGCATGTATGAAGTGCACGCCACTGAATACAGCTAGACAGGCCACCTTGCGCCGTAATTCTAATTCACTTTTTGTATAGTAATAATTGATTGACCAATCATATAGCCTATCTGAAGGTATGTGGAAATCGATCGCATATGAACTGAGCAATACGTCGCAGGGCATACAAAATGGCGTGGTTTTTTTGTGATGTGGGAAGAGACCGGTGCCCTGAAGTGGGCTAGTAATGGTTTAATATGGTTTGATATTTGACAACCGATTGGCGCAGTGGCCAGCGACATGGTTTCTGGGTCAAAAACCGTGGGTTCGATTCCCACAACTGGAAAATGTTTGTGTGATGAACAGGAATGTTTTGCAGTGGCTGGGTGTTTATATGTATTTTATAAGTATTTATCTTTAGTATTCATAAAATAAAGTCATCAGTCATCGTAGCACCAATAACACAGGCTACGCTTACTTTGGGGCTAGATGGCGATGTGTGTATTGTCGTAGTATATTTATTTATTTATTTATTTGATATGATGATGATAAAAATATTTTGTTGCTCTTTTATACATTACGAATGTTTTCCAATTTCCCGATAGGTATCGCATTTTATGGAATACCAAAGCCGCGGCCGTAACAAACCAATAAAAACAAACTTTGGTTCTTATAAATTCGGTGTGTAGCGGGGTAGGAATTTAATACAACTTTGCTCATTCCAGTTTCGAGGAAGAAAATTCAATTCGAGGGTACTGTGAGATGTTTCTCACTGTATCCTTGTACCTATTGACTTTTTAATAATATCTCCCATTTCCTTTGAACACCGAAAGTGGATGGGAGAGTTTTTAGCTGTGAGAAAATCACTTTTTTTTTTGATAACTACAGAGTAAATGCCTAAGTATTACTATTCCTTTGGAGAAAACTTTTTTTTTATAAAATATTACGACAATACAAACATCGCCATCTAGCCCTAAAGTAAGCATAGCTTGTGTTATGGGGACTAAGATGACGGGTGAGTATTTTTATGAATAATAGATAAATAATATTTTATAATTTGATTCCTAAGGTAATTTTGGACCTACCAAAGCATAAGTTTAAAGAATATGTTAAAACACATTTATTACAGCGAGGTTACTATACAATTGATGAATTTCTTAATGACAAGGTTGCTTGGAAGCATCCGGCTCCGCTTTCATCTCTCACAGGATAGAAAAATGAATGTTAAAATGTAAAATGTAAATTGTTGATGTTGGAAAGAGCAACTGCTGAGTTTCTTGCCGGCTTCTTCTCGGTAGAATCTGCCTTCCGATACGGTGGTAGAGTCACTACAAACAGACAGACTTGACGTTTAAAAAGTTCTTATATTAGGCCTACTTGAAATAAATGAATTTTGAATTTGAATTTGAATTTGAATTTAAATAATTACTTGTGATATACAGATATATAGTCATTAGTAAATAGCACAGGGTAAGCAACGACCCAAGTCAGTCAATTATAGATGACTGCCCAAGTTTGGAAGTAAGAAGAGGCGTCCATGAGTTTCAACTTCTATCACTAACAACGAATAAAATCTTAAGAGTAACTTAACTAAGATTCAAATTAATTGGAGGCTTAATTGGAGAAAGCGCTGAGGCTGCGATTGCCAGAGAGTCGCAGGTTCAAATCCTGTCGGTTCCGAAAATTTGTATATGTATTTTTAATTTATAAAATTGACAATTCATCCAAGTGTAGGTAAAAACACTAATGAAAATTATAAAAATTATATAAAAGCAATCTTCTTCTCTTGTTTCAAACGTGTCTCATTGTAATATGGACCTTTGGAAAAGTAGATAAAAAATGCAACGTTTCCTACTAGATGACGCTACAGTCGCTATAAGACTGATGTGAAATGCATATACTAATTTCGGCATCGACGACGGTAGGAGAGCCGTAGCTTAATTGGAAAAAGCGCTCAGGCCGCGATTGCCAGAGAGTCTCAGGTTAAAATGTGATCCGCACCGCCAATGCCTGTCGGTTCCGAAAAATTTTATATGCATTTTTAATTTATAAAAAAGAATCAAATAGTTAAGCAAGAAAATTTTTACTTTTTTTATTTAGTCCTAGCAGTGAATCCCTTACATTCGTAGGCACTTTATGTATTCAGTATCGTTCATATTTAAGTGAAGAGTTCCTCAGCTGTCTAGTCTGTCTTATTAGATTTTTTCTTTTGCGTCTTTGGTTGCTTGGGAGAAATCGCTATAGAGCGATAAGGCCATCAAATTGTACTCTCTGGATCTATTTGTATTTCTCTTTAACTACTTTTTTCTTTGATGTATAATAAAAGTGTATACATTCATTCATAACATTATATATTCAAGAAATTGGGATAACGAAACTGATCATACTTTCCAGTAAATAAAATATCCTAAAATCGGTTCACATCCGACATGATGTAAAATCGGTA
Organism: Pararge aegeria; assembly: GCF_905163445.1. Classification (NCBI taxonomy): domain Eukaryota; kingdom Metazoa; phylum Arthropoda; class Insecta; order Lepidoptera; family Nymphalidae; genus Pararge; species Pararge aegeria. The sequence goes on along the minus strand of NC_053204.1, from coordinate 4,583,882 downwards.
AAAACTTGTATACCCCTTTCAAAAGCGTGCTGAATTCTGGATAAAAAGTATGCTGTGTCTTACTCAAATCAGGCTAGCAAGAATTCCGAAGATATTTCGAGTACCTATATTTCTAAGGTATATTAGTTTATATTTGTTGGTACATTCAGATAAATAAATACTTAAAAAGATTATACTACTCATATTATCGAAGGAGACGTACCGATACGTAATTGTATAGCTAGAAAGGCATCTATGTCGCGGAGCCCACAGTATTAGATTATAGGTGCCAGCCCTGAGAAGGGTACAGCAATCTTATTAGGACGGTTTAGGTATTTTAGGTTGGACGAACTGGGCGACTATTTTATAACAGACTAGCGGTCCGTCGCGACATCGTCCTCTTATAAGTTTACCTTTAAAGATAGACATATGGTGTAGTGGACTTTTATTTAGGACTTTTAAAGGGGAACAACTTTGTCATACATGATTTTATCAAAACTTTAACCGTTTACGTAGCGCACGCTGCGGAAGCACTCAATAAGATAAAAGAACCACTGAGGTCACATTGTTGGTGATTGTAGTAATCGAAATCTTGTTATTACCGTTGGATCAGCATATGTTTAGAAAGTTAGACTAAAATAATATTTATAGGTCTAACTCTCTTAGCATTTTTTTTCAAATATAACTTTCCTAGTGGCTTTTCGTTTTAACATTGTTTCTACTTCCATCATGTTCAATTCTTTATAAATAAATAAATATACTAGGACAATACACACTTCGCCATCTATTCCCAAAGTAAGCGTAGCTTGTGTTATGGGTACTAAGATAATTGATGAATATTTTTTATGAATAATATACATAAATACTTATAATATATAGATAAACACCCAGACACTGAAAAACATTCATGTTCATCACACAAATATTGTCCAGTTGTGGGAATCGAACCCACGGCCTTGGACTCAGAAAGCAGGGATATTAGTAATCGATTATGATATCGATATTGATATCGATTACTATATCGATTATAATATCGATTTTAGATATCGATGATAATATCGATTTAAGACATCGATTTTGATATCGATATAAAATCATAATCGATTTTAAATATCGATTATGATATCGATTTTAGTAATCCATTATGATATCGATTTTAGTAATCGATTATGATATCTATTATGATATTGATGAGTATATTGAATACTAAATCGATTATAATATCGATTTAAGATATCGATTATGATATCGATGTTGATACCGATTATGATATCGATGTTGATATCGTTTATAAAATCGATTTTAGTAGTCAATTATTATGATATCGAATACTTTATCGATTATAAAATCGATTTTAAATATCGATTATGATATCGATGTTGATGTCGATTACCAGTTCGATTATAATATCGATTTTAGAAATCGATTATGATATCGATAAACAAATCGATTATAATATCGATTATGATATCGATGTTGATATCGATCAAAGTATCGATTTTATTAATCGATGCCAATATCGATTAACAGATCGATGTTAATATTAGTATTAGTAATCGATTATGATGTCGATTACCAAATCGATTATAATATCGATGATAATATCGATTAAAGATGTCGATGTTGATATCGATTATGATATCGATGTTGATACCGATTATGGTATCGATGATGATATCGATTATGATATCGAATTTAGTAATTAATTATGATATCGATTATGATCTTGATGTGTATATTGATTACTAAGTCGATTATAATATCGATTTAAGAAATCGATTATGATATCGATGTTGATACCGATTATGATATCGATTAGTATATCGATTATAAAATCGATTTTAGTAATCAATTATTATCACATCGACTACTTTATCGATTATAAAATCGATTTTTAATATCGATTTAAAATCGATTTTAAATATCGATTATGATATTGATGTGTATATTATGATATTGATGTGTATAATATCGATTTTAGTAATCCATTATGATATCGATTATGATATCTATTATGATATTGATGAGTATATTGATTACTAAATCGATTATAAAATCGATTTTAGTAGTCAATTATTATGATATCGAATACTTTATCGATTATAAAATCGATTTTAAATATCCATTATGATATTGATATTGATATCGATTATCAGTTCGAATATAATATCGATTTTAGTAATTAATTATGATATCGATAACCAAATCGATTATAATATCGATTATGATATCGATGTTGATATCGATTAAAGTATCGATTTTAGTAATCGATTGTGATATCGATTATGATATCGATGTTGATACCGATTATGATATCGATGTTGATATTGATTTTAGTAATCAATTATTATGATATCGAATACTTTATCGATTATAAAATCATTACCGAGCTAGACTAAAATACCATTACCAATACATCGATATCATAATCGATATTATAATCGATTTGGTGATCGATATCATAATCGATAACTAAAATCGATATAATAATCAATCTGGTAATCGATATTTAAAATCGATTTTATAATCGACAAATTAATCGATATCAACATCGATATCAACATCGATATCATAAATCGATATCATAATCGATATCTTAAATCGATATTATAATCAATTTAGTAATCAATATACACATCAATATCTAATCGATATCATAATCGATTACTAAAATCAATATCATAATCGATTACTAAAATCGATATCACAATCGATATTTAAAATCGATTTTATATCGATACAGTAATCGATATCAACATCGATATCAACATCGATATCATAATCGATATCTTAAATCGATATTATAATCGATATTTAAAATCGATTTTAAATATCGATTGTGATATCGATTTTAGTAATCGAGGAGAGGGCGCCTCTGTAAACCTGTTTACAACTAGTTCCGTGAATAAATTACATTAAAATTATTTAAACAGCGTACAGTATCGTGAAAGTTTGTAAAAAGTGAAGTTAAGGGACTAGTGCACATGATATAATGTGGGCAGTTCCAATATCGAACGGATAATTACAAAAAAGTGGAAAAATATTTGGACACTTCTCAAAAGTTTAACTTATAAGTTTTTTCACACCAAAACAATTCACAGCAACGTAAATACACTACGGATTATCATCGCTAAGTGGTGAGTCTCGGAAAATAACTTTTTTGAACCATTTAAAACATAATTTTATACATAAACAAATTCAAAACTGCAAGTCATAACCAATATCAGTTGAAATTATAACGATCTAATCCCACCAATGCCATCTATCGAGGAAAGGCAAAACTAACAACTAACATTATAAGTGCTGACATCCATTAAAGACGGTATCGACCAGTCTACGCGTTACTCCGTAATTTCAATAGAGGGCGCTAGGAGTTATCAAATTTAACTAAACGCAATAAAGTTAATACGTAATAATGGATGAACTAAGCAAATTATTTAGAGAAATGAAAAATGAGTTTAGCCAGAAGTTAAATGCGATTGAATCACGCATCGCCTCCTCAGAAGAAAAAATAACCTCTCAAATCACAACCTATATGAACAGCAAATTTGAGGGCCTAAATAAAGATTTAGGGGATCTGCGTTTGGAGCTAGATAACCAAGAGAAAAGGATGAGCACCATAGAGAAACAGAACGTACAGAGAAACTTAGTATTATTTGGGGTAGAAGAAAAGGAAAGGTCGTACTTTCAACTCCAAGATATAATATTAAACATTATAAATAAACAAATTGGAATAAAAACTGAAATATTTGAAATACAGTGTGTAAGAAGATTTGGCAGTGCTGGAAATAAACCAAGGCCCATCTCTGTATCCCTGACAACGCTGGGAAAGAAAATACAGATCATTAAAAATAAAAAATCCTTAGAGGGAAGCAATATGTACATTCAAGAAGAATTTCCCAAAAGAATTTTGGAAATAAGAAAAGATTTGAAAAATAAACAAAAAATTGAAATTGAGAAAGGAAACATAGCTTACTTGAAGTACGACAAGCTGATCGTTAAGAATAAAAAAGAAAACACCCAAAAAAGACAGCTCTCAGAGTCACCAGTTTACCCAAAAACCCCTAAAGAGACCACGCATTCGCGTCAATCACATAAGAAATATAGAGCAAATCCCAATCCTATATCTTCATATATGGTTCGATCGGAGAATGCATGAGAATTAAGAGGCCCCCTCCATACTTCCAAAATACTGTGTGAAACGCAAAATTATTTAAAAAACAAAACACCGCTCCCAAGCCGACTGGTCATCGAGGGAGTTGTAGACCAAAACCCTCCAGAAAATCTTACTATAAACACTAAAAACACTAAAAACAATGAAAGTAAACAAAAATCCAAATCCAATAATCTCTACATTGCTACCTTTAACGTACGTAGTCTTTCTTCCCGTGAACGATTGATAGAGCTGGATAAAGCCATAAAAGAAATTAAATACGACGTAATTGGACTATCTGAAGTCAAACGTCTAGGAAATTCGATAGAGGAATATGCAGATTTTATACTTTTTTACATAGGAAATACTCCTGGTCTACATGGAGTCGGCTTTATTGTAAAAAAGTACCTAAAAAAAATACATCATTAGTTTCAATGGATTATCAGAAAGAATTGCAATCTTAAACCTTCTAATTAATAATTTGAATCTATCTGTCATACAAGTTTATGCACCAACTGAGGCAGCTCCCAAAGAAGATCACCTAGAGTTCTACAAAACTTTAAACAAAGCTCTTTCTATCGCATCACGGAATGTTATAGTCATGGGGGACTTTAATGCGAAAATTGGCAAAGCAAAGCCGGGCGAAAGTCTTATCATTCACAAATATGGATATGGCACCAGGAACAAAAGAGGCGAAGCATTAATAGACTTTGCGCATGAAAAAAACCTTCCTATTTTAAACACATTCTTCAAGAAAAAAGAAAAACGAAAGTGGACTTGGAGATCGCCAGATGGCTCTACAAAAAACGAAATAGATTTCATTTTATCAAACCTCAAGAATAGTATTTCCAACATTGAAATAATTGATTTATTATTCTCATCAGATCATAGGCTAGTAAGAGCAACCGTAAGGCTCCAAATACCTAAGAAATCCAGGAAGATTTTAAATATCGATTATGATATCGATGTTAATATCGATTACCAGTTCGATTATAATATCGAATTTAGTAATCGATTATGATATCGATAACCAAATCGATTATAATATCGACTATGATATCGATGTTGATATCGATTAAATTATCGATTTTATTAATCGATGCCGATATCGATTACCTGATCGATTATAATATTAGTATTAGTAATCGATTACCAAATAGATTATAATATCGATGATAATATCGATTAAAGAAATCGATTACGATATCGATTATTATGTCGATGTTGATATCGATTATGATATTGATGTGTATATTGATTACTAAATCGATTGTAATATCGATTTACGATATTGATTATGATATCGATTTTGATACCGATTATGATATCGATGTTGATATCGATTACTATATCGATTATAAAATCGATTTTAAATATCGACGATGATATGTATGTCGACATATATGACGTTGATATCGATTACCAGTTCGATTATGATATTGATGTGTATATTGATTACTAAATCGATTATAATATCGATTTAAGATATCGATTATGATATCGATGTTGATATCGATTATAAAATCGATTTTAGTAATCAATTATTATCATATCGAATACTTTATCGAATATCGATTATGATATCGAATTTAGTAATCAATTATGATATCGATTACGATATCATAATCGATATCGTAATCGATTTGGTAATCGATATCATAATCGATTACTAAAATCGATATCATAATCGATATTTAAAATGATTTAATAATCGATATTGAAAATCAATTTTATAATCGATAAAGTATTCGATATCATAATAATTGATTACTAAAATCTATATCATAATCGATATCGTAATCGATATCATCGTCGATATTTAAAATCGATATTATAATCGATTTCGTAATCGATTTGGTAATCGATATCATAATCGATTACTAAAATCGATATCATAATCGATATTAAAAATGATTTAATAATCGATATTGAAAATCGATATTATAATCGATTTGGTAATAATTGTTTTGGTATAAATTGTTAATAATTGATTACTAAAATCGATTTTATAATCGATATCAACATCGATATCATAATCGATATCTTAAATCGATATTATAATCGATTTAGTAATCAATATACACATCAATATCATAATCGAACTGGTAATCGATATCAACGTCATATATGTCGACATACATATCATCGTCGATATTTAAAATCGATTTTATAATCGATATAGTAATCGATATCAACATCGATATCATAATCGGTATCAAAATCGATAACATAATCGATATCGTAAATCGATATTACAATCGATTTAGTAATCAATATCATAATCGATATCAACATCGATATAATAATCGATATCGTAATCGATTTCAACATCGATACCATAATCGATATCAACATCGATATTTAAAATCGATTTTATGATGGATAAAGTAATCAATATCAACATCGATTTCTTTAATCGATATTATCATCGATATTATAATCTATTTGGTAATCGATTACTAATACTAATATTATAATCGATCAGGTAATCGATATCGGCATCGATTAATAAAATCGATACTTTAATCGATATCAACATCGATATCATAATCGATATTATAATCGATTTGGTTATCGATATCATAATCGATTACTAAATTCGATATTATAATCGAACTGGTAATCGATATTAACATCGATATCATAATCGATATTTAAAATCGATTCTATAATTGATAAAGTATTCGATATCATAATAATTGACTACTAAAATCGATTTTATAATCGATATCAACATCGATATCATAATTGGTATCAACATCGATATCATAATCGATATCTTAAAACGATATTATAATTGATCTAGTAATCAATATACTCATCAATATCATATTAGATATCATAATCGATTACTAAAATCGATATCATAATGGATTACTTAAATCGATAACATAATCGATTTTTAAAATCGATTTTATAATCGATTTAGTAATCGATATACACATCAATATCATAATCGATATCATAATTGATTACTAAAATCGATTTTATAATCGATATCAACATCAATATCATAAGGGATATCTTAAATCGATATTATAATCGATTTAGTAATCAATATACACATCAATATCATAATCGATATCATAATCGATTACTAAAATCGATATCATAATTGAACTGGTAATCGATATCAACATCGATATCATAATCGATATTTAAAATCGATTTAATAATCGATGAAGTATTCGATATCATAATAATTGACTACTAAAATCGATTTTATAAGCGATATAGTAATCGATATCAACATCGATATCATAATCGGTATCAACATCGATATCATAATCGATATCTTAAATCGATATTATAATCGATTTAGTAATCAATATACACATCAATATCATAATCGAACTGGTAATCGATATCAACGTCATATATGTCGACATACATATCATCGTCGATATTTAAAATCGATTTTATAATCGATATAGTAATCGATATCAACATCGATATCATAATCGATATTATAATCGATTTGGTTATCGATATCATAATCGATTACTAAATTCGATATTATAATCGAACTGGTAATCGATATTAACATCGATATCATAATCGATATTTAAAATCGATTCTATAATTGATAAAGTATTCGATATCATAATAATTGAGTACTAAAATCGATTTTATAATCGATATCAACATCGATATCATAATTGGTATCAACATCGATATCATAATCGATATCTTAAATCGATATTATAATTGATCTAGTAATCAATATACTCATCAATATCATATTAGATATCATAATCGATTACTAAAATCGATATCATAATGGATTACTTAAATCGATAACATAATCGATTTTTAAAATCGATTTTATAATCGATTTTATAATCGATTTAGTAATCGATATACACATCAATATCATAAACGATATCATAATTGATTACTAAAATCGATTTTATAATCGATATAGTAATCGATATCAACATCGATATCATAATGGATATCTTAAATCGATATTATAATCGATTTAGTAATCAATATACACATCAATATCATAATCGATATCATAATCGATTACTAAAATCGATATCATAATTGAACTGGTAATCGATATCAACATCGATATCATAATCGATATTTAAAATCGATTTAATAATCGATGAAGTATTCGATATCATAATAATTGACTACTAAAATCGATTTTATAAGCGATATAGTAATCGATATCAACATCGATATCATAATCGGTATCAACATCGATATCATAATCGATATCTTAAATCGATATTATAATCGATTTAGTAATCAATATACTCATCAATATCATAATAGATATCATAATCGATTACTAAAATCGATATCATAATGGATTACTAAAATCGATTTTACATCGATACAATAATCGATATCAACATCGATGTCTTAAATCGATATTATCATCGATATCTAAAATCGATATTATAATCGATATACACATCAATATCATAATCGATATCAACATCGATATCAACATCGATACCATAATCGATATCAACATCGATATTTAAAATCGATTTTATAATCGATATAGTAATCGATATCACCATCGATATCATAATCGGTATCAACATCGATATCATAATCGATATCTTAAATCAATATTATAATCGATTTAGTAATCAATATGCTCATCAATATCATAATAGATATCATAATCGATTACTAAAATCGATATCATAATGGATTACTAAAATCGATATCATAATCGATATTTAAAATCGATTTTACATCGATACAATAATCGATATCAACATCGATGTCTTAAATCGATATTATCATCGATATCTAAAATCGATATTATAATCGATTTGGTAATCGATATACACATCAATATCATAATCAATATCAACATCGATATCAACATCGATACCATAATCGATATCATCATCGATATTTAAAATCGATATTATAATCGATATAGTAACCGATATCAACATCGATATCATAATCGGTATCAATATCGATATCATAATCGATTACTAAAATCGATATCAACATCGATATCATAATCGATATCAACATCGATATCGTAATCTATAATAAATGACAAAATTCTGAGCTAGCACAAAAAAATATACAACCGAATTGAGAAACTCCGCTTTTTTAAGTCGAATAAAATTGTATTTAGCTGGTACTGATTAATCATATTATAGTTTAAAACCTCAGTATCATTGCATCCGTGCGAAGCCGAGGCGAGTTGCTAGTGAAATAAATGCAAAGGTTTGTGTTTCCTTTACACTATTACTAAGCAATTCGTAAAATTTGTGGTGTAGAGTTAGTTGAAAGTACGGAAAGTACCGTAAGTAGTATATGTTACTTTTTATCCCATGAAAACAGATGGTTTCCAAGGAATTTGTCAAAAACCGTAATAAACGCTTGTTAATACGGATTGTGAACAGCTAGTTTTTAATGCGATAAAAACAGAAGTATCTGCGCTGAGTTGAAAGTACTTATAAATTAATTTTACCTGTTACATAAAAATGCCTAGAGCAATGCGTAGAAACATTAGGGTTGCCAAAGGAAAGGTAAAAGTTATATTACTTTATATTTTTTTTATGTTCCACAACAATACACACATAGCCGTCTAGCCCCAGGACAAACGGAGAGTTTCCGTCAAAACTCTACAACTATTACCATTTTTAACATTAACTATTTTGTGGTTCTTGGGATCAATCAGATTAAATGTATGTATATATTTATTTATTTGGTAATATCGGTAAGTGGAAACCATTGCCTGTAATCAAAACAGCACCATATATGTAGCATATTTCGACGGCCGATTGGCGCAGTGGGCAGCGACCCTGCTTTCTGAGTCCAAGGCCGTGGGTTCGATTCCCACAACTGGGCAATATTTGTGTGATGAACATGAATGTTTGCAGTGTCTGGGTGTTTATCTATATATTATAAGTATTTATGTATATTATTCATAAAAAAATTCATCCATTATCTTAGTACCCATAACATAAGCTACGCTTACTTTGGGACTAGATGGCGATGTGTGTATTGTCCTAGTATATTTATTTATTTATTTATTTATTTATATAAGGTATACGTCACACAATGAGGTATAGGTGTATAGCCTCATTCTCCTGTAATTACACCGGCAACCAAGCCCTACAGACCGAAACATAGTGAAAAGCATGGCGAAAGTCTTAACCCGAACTAGCTCCGTCATAAAATACTACTACAACTAAATCAGCGATATTTTGGCCTTCAAAAAAGGAAATCATCATCATCATCATATCAACCCATTTACGGCCCACTACAGGGCACTGGTCTCCTCCCACCACGCTGGCACAGTGCGGATTGGTGGACTCCACACACCTTTGAGAACATTATGTAGAACTCTAAGGCATGCTGGTTGAAGCAAGTGATATTTTAATTACTTAAAACGCACATAGCTTAGAAAAGTTAGAAATGCGTTCTGGGATTAAAAGTCAGAGGTGCGAACTCGGCCCCCCGAAAGTGAGCCTATATCAGTACCCATAACACAAGCTACGCTTACTTTGGGGCTAGATGGCGATGTATGTATTGTCGTAGTATATTTATTTATTCTTATCATCTGAATACACTGTGCATACCCTCTATGCACGCCATTGGCTCCGAACCACTGGGCTATCACAGTTTCAAAATGAAATATTTGTTTTATAAATTAAAAATGCATATAAAAATCTTCTGAATCGACAGGATTTGAACCTGCGACTCTCTGGCAATCGCGGCCTGAGCGCCGCGATGTTGATTGAAACTGCAATGTAGAAAACATTGCAGTTTCAATCAACTAGATGACGCTACAGTCGCTATAAGACTGATGTGTGAAAGGTATCGGCATCGACGGTAGGAGAGCCGTAGCTTAATTGGAGAAAGCGCTCGGGCCGCGATTGCGAGAGAGTCGCAGGTACAAATCCGGTCGGTTCCGAAAATTTTTATATGCATTTTAAATTTATAAAATTGATAATTCCTCCAAGTGTAGGTAAAATCGCTATTAAATAAAAATATAAAAAAGCAATGTGTCATCTCTTGTTTCAAACGTTTCTCATTGTAATATGGACCTTTGAAAACGTAGATCGAAACTGCAACGTTTCCTACTAGAAGCGCTCAGGCCGCGATTGCCACAGAGACGCAGGTTCAAATCCTATAGGTCCCGAAAATTTTTATATGCATTTTAAATTTATAAAATGGATGATTAAAATAAAAAATTAAAAAAAAATATCTTTATTTTCAATAAGATTACAAAAATCAATTGCTAGTGGTCTCCACACTAGGTAGCCTGTATCATGGAGACCATGAAAGACTTTTCTTTTAGATTAACATAGGACTAGGAGACCTCCTTTTATGATCTAAATATTTTTATATTATAGATACCAAGATACAATTAGATATATACATTGAGGTAGGGTATAATAAATATATATGTATATATAAACATGTTTGTTCGCATAAATAGAAAAAATTAAAAAGAAAAATATACTAGTAAAGGGTAAGTAAAAGATTCCTCCAAGTGTAGGTAAAAACACTAATAAAAATTATAAAGAAATATTTGTACTTAAATATTCAGTAATTTTGACAGCCCTAGGTACGTGTGGATGTGATGAATGAACACACGATCTTGACAGTTCAATTGAGAAGCTCTTATACACTGTTCAGAACTGCGCGACTCCTTTGAGTTACGGCGACGTGCAAGTGAAATAACACCAATTTTATGTTTATTTCTCCCCAATGTGCCTTCGGAACGAAGTATTTTTCTGAATATTGAACTTTTGAGCTGTACTTTGAGTGATGTACAGAGGAATGGTTCAATTTTGAATTTATGTTTAAACTTTGTTTGGAAAAAAGCTTCTAAAAGACCGATTTCGAGCGGTGATGTGTTTAGTTTAATTGTTGGTCTCTGATGCTCTCTCCATTACATCAACCCATTACGGGTTCACTACAGAGCACGGATCTCCTCCCACAGTGAGTAAGGGTTAAGACCGTTGTCCGCCACACTGGCCCAGTGCGGATTGGTGGACTCCACACACGTTTCCTCACGATGTTTTCCTTGACCGTTGAAGCAAGTGATATTAAATTACTTAAAACGCAGATAACTAAGAAATGTTAGAGGCGCGTGCTGGGATTCGAACTCGTCCCCCAGAAAGTGAATTCGAGCTCCTACCCAATGCACTATCACCGCTTCGATGCTCTCTTACTAGTGAAGAAAGAGACGAAGAGTGAAGAAACAGAGACTCGTGCATAAAAGACTGAGGACTCGTCACTTTTAAACGCATTACTACTTAACTCGAAGACTCCTAGTAAGTCTTAGTTCTCCGCGAAAAGAAGCAAATTCTGAAAATAATCAATCGAAGAATTTTATTCGCGGATTATGATTGTGAACAAAAGTATAGGTAGCGTGCCATCGCGTCCGCTACTGTTACTCGTGGCATACATGGTATATTTCCATACATTTCAGACATTAGACGATTTGCAAATCGCACAGTGCGTTATACGCGGGACGCGATTTCCCGCATAAAGCATAGCGTATAGTATCCTACAATATAAACAACGCAACGTGTAAATGAAAACCGAAATAACTCTTCAGAGTCTTTAGAAGTACATTAGTTACTGTCTGAGACTTATCTGTAAAACCGAAACGCTGATAGTAAACCATTGCTATTATTGAGTTTTTTCTGAAATAAATCAGATACAGCACTAACATCCCATGGCAACAGTAAAGTCAACAAACTCATGTCACTTTATTTTAGGTAAGCATAGTAGGTAAGCGTCGCCTAGCGTAGGTACTATGCGCGTATCGGTTTTTATCTTCAATAGGGTTGTCATAATTATATACTTAATGTTTTGAATTATTTGAGAACGCAGTCCAGGACTAACTTATAGTGGAAAAATTCAACCTTACCTAATTAAGATGTACCGTCACTTATTTTGTGCGGCTTATTCGGAGAACGCATACTACAAGATACTAAGAACGCATTCGTTTTATCAAATTCAAATTTAGAATTTCTTTATTCATGTAGGCCTATCACAGTCACTTATGAAGCGTTCATACATATATTTTTACATAATTGTACGGGGATTGTGATAACTTCGTTCGCCAACTTAAACCTAAAGCTACGAGGGTTCCAAAGGCGCCCTGGTCTAAGAAGAGCCCACAACAAACTTAGCCTGGTAACCTTTTTTTGTTATATCCATCTCACAGTAAATTAATATTTAGCTTTCAAGTAAAAGCAATTCACACCCAAGCTTTTTTATCCTTTAAGTAATCCTTAATATTATAATAGGATTTTCTGTAAGCGTAGTTTTTATATAAACTTTCAGCTTTTTGAGAGCGTTTCAACGATTTCATTCGGTAATTTGTTATAAAATAATATACAATTGCCCTTGAATTAATTAACAATTTTATGTAGCCTAGTAAACTGCACAACGAGGTTATTTTTGCTGCTAATATTTATATTGTTACAGTCCATTTTCTTTTAAAATTTTGTTACATTTTTATGGGCATAAATTTAATTTTCAAATACGAGTAAGTACTTATCACAAGCAAACCCAAAATGGGCTCCCAATACGACAGTAATTTTTTTTTTTTGACAATCTTTTCACGACAACATCACATCCAATAAATCATTGATCGAAAGTAGTATCCCACAGATAGGTACTTATTACCTACAAACGTTACATAAAGGATCCGAGGCGCACATTTCATCGAACTTTATTGCAGTGAAAATATAAAAGGAAACGTTGGGAATCTGAAAGGTTTTTTCACACGGTAGAAAGCCCCTTTAAATTTTACATTTGCATCCAAAAGAATCCACGTGAGAAATCTTATTACAGGTGGAACGTGCTCTGAACTCTAAGCAATTTCGATGCTCAACCGAAAAATAATAGTAAGATACTATCGATACTTTATTCGATACTGAATCTTTTAAGGACGATTAAATTTCGATTGCTATTATTATAAAGCGTAATATTCTCCAAGGCGTGTGAAGTTTACCAATCTGCACAGGGCCAGCTACCTAAACCGTTCTCATTGTGGGAGAAGACCGGCAGGGTGATTGCGTATTTCGCGACAGGTTTGCGACAGGCGTAAATATTGCAATCACTGCTGTCAAACAAGATTGCAAGTCTGTCTGTCTGTCTGACAGCCCGTCGAAAGATACGGGGTGGGTTTATATTACTGCCACCCATAACCCTTCACTTTAGAAAAAAATATTAATTAGTCTTAAGTATAGATTTCAAGTCTCGCGCTTGCGTGGAACTTTATGGAAGAATTGTACTCAAACATTTTTTTTATAAGCAAAAAGGATTTTTTATTTTTTGCACCTATATGATTAACTTCCTGGGCAATTCTGGAATCCCTACAGCGATTATGGCGCGTTTACAAGACCTATCCAGTTGCATCGCGGGGTGAGACAAGGAGATATCCTGTCTCCAAAGCTATTTTCTAATGCTTTGGAAGATGTATTCAAAACGCTAGACTGGAAAGGACATGGCATAAATGTAAAAGGTGAGCTTATTTCACATCTTCGATTTGCAGATGATATCGTCATCATCGCGGGTTCGCTGCAGGAGCTTCAACAAATGATCGATGGCCTTCATGCTGCCTCCCAAAATGTCGGCCTCCGGATGAACTTAGTCAAGACCAAGATTATGCTTAATAATCTGGTCGTTCCGGGTCAAGTCACTGTCGATGCGTCTATTCTCGAAACTGTTAACGAATATACGTATCTTGGACAAATCGTTCAGTTGGATAGAAACAGTTTCGAGAAGGAGATCGCTAGAAAAATACGGCTGGGCTGGGGAGCGTTCGGCAAACTGCGCCGAGTTTTTTCGTCACCCATACCGCAATGCCTGAAGACAAAAGTTTTCGATCAGTGCGTCCTGCCTGCCTGCTTGCTCGGCGTGCTATGGAAAGAGCTATGCTTGGTATTTCTTTGAGGGATTAGATCCGTAACGAAGTGATTCACCAAAGAACTAAAGTAACTGACATAGCATACTAAAGTGGCAGTGGGCTGGTCACGTTTGTCGGAGGACCGATGGACGTTGGAGTCGAAAGGTCCTCGAGTGGAGACCGCGTGTCGGTAAACGGAGTGTCGGACGCCCCCCAACTAGATGGAGCGACGATCTCCGAAAAGTGGCAGGCATCGACTGGATGAGGAAAGCCGAAAATAGCAAAAGTTGCTTGAAAGAGGCCAATGTCCAGCAGTGGACGCACAATGGCTGATGATGATGACGATGATGGATGATTAACTTGCTACGTTAGGGCGCGGACGCTGTGACTCTAATAGAATCGGTCTAGACAATCGATACCGAAAATATATCGGAATTTTTATGCGCGCTCCAACGTAATAATGAATCGAATACGGCTTCATTCTATTTTGTATGCTATCGGTACGGCGCCCTTAATTTGGGGTATATAGTTGGCATATAGGGTCTTATATGTTAAAGTTATTAGCAATAACTTATACCTATACAAATATTTCGATATAAGTATATTTTTTTCTTGGTTAAAATTATTTCTCCTGTTATAGTTTCTTTATACAACGGGTTTCTTTTATTGCGATATAGACTCTTTTAAAGCGTAGTAGAACCCTTATTTATAGAAAATAATCCACTGATTAAAGCAGTGATAGCCTAGTGGTTAGGACTTTGGCTGCAATTCCGTGGGACCGAGTTCGAATCCCAGCACGCACCTCTAATTATTAAGTTATGTGCGTGTCAAGCAATTGTAATATCACTTGCTTCAACGGTGAAGTAAAAAATGGCGAGGAAACCAGCATTTCTGAGAGTTCTCCATAATGTTTTCAAAGTTGTGTGGAGTCCACCAATCCACACTGGGCCAGCGTGGTGGACTGCGGCCTAAACCCTTCTCATTGCGGGAAGAGACCCGTGCCCCGTAGTGGGCTAGTCAATGGGTTGATATGAAGATCATAGAATTTTGTAAAGTAACGCATTCTTTCTAATATTTATCCTTCTTTTTCTCATACCTCCAGCGCTACTGTTCTCTCTAGATCTGAGGATGACATGAAACCTAAATATGAGGTTTCGCCGGTAAAGCTATCTAAGATGATCTTCAAGCTTGCTATTTTTTCTATCAAATTCCGCTTTAGATTTCACGTGTTTGCACTAAACAAACCTAAATATCATATTAAGCCGTAAACAAAAACTCATATGATATTCGAGCTTTTTTTTCTCTCGAATTCCGCTTTAGATTTCACCTACCATGTTGTTTAGTGTAAACCTAAGTATCATATTTCGCGTTCAACTAGAATTCTCTAATTCTCTTTCTCTCAAATTCCACTTCAGATTTCGTGTGTTTACACGCTGTTTAGTGTTCCTACAATTTGCCGGCGCACTCCACAGCATCTCGTCAAACACCTGTAAGGCTGTTTGCAAGACGCACCAGACACTAACAAACACGAAAGAATACATTAGCTCCGCGTGGAAAGCCCTGAATAGGTCATGAACACCACTACATCCGTCTGCGCTCGGGTCCGCGGGACGTGTTGCAAGCTACAAGCGAGAACGCGCCAAGTCAAATTCAAATTCAAATTCATTTATTGCATACAGGTCAGGTTGGATAGAATTAGACGTATGAAGTCCCAATGTATATCGCCTCTTTGGGCGTGCAACAATTACAAACTATTGTATTTTAAAGACTAAAGTTAATTATTTCAAACTAGTCATATTTATCAAACTATTTTTTTTTGGTATTCGTAGTAAAACAAAAAGCTGGATATCTTTAGGCGCTTTATGCGCCTAAAGATATTAAGCAACTCACACAATAATTCGTAATGGAGCAGCGTAGTGGGTATATGTATTAGTAGTACAGATTCTTGTGACAGAGCTCGTCCGGGGAAGTACTAACGCTATGGTTCTAAGATCTGCCGCGCAACTGGAGTGGACAGACGTGGCAGAACTACGCAAAATCTACCCGGGATCCTCAGCCACAATTCCGGAACTCTTCGGCAAGCTGTGCACCTGCTGGGCTTCTGGAACGAGCTTTGAAGGCTAGACTAGCAAGCACAGCGGGGAAGAGTTCGGCGTGTAACAAGCGGATAGCTTACATGCGGACAATGGTCCAGTGAGAAGAAAAAGAAGATCTAATGCCAAGCAGAAAGGTATGTGAAGTCCACCAATCCGCATTTGGTTAGCGCGGTGGACAGCGGCCAAAACCCAGCTCATTCCGAGAGATGACCCGTCCTGTAGTAAATAGATAAAAAGATAGTAACGATAGGCCTATGATACGCCTACTTGTATAATGTTTTTTAGAATAACCTAATATTATTAATGTGTATGTGTGTTTGTTTGACAGACCTTCCTTTACCCCCTATTTAAGCAACCCTTCGACTTGATTTCGGCATAGATGTAGTTAAAAGGACAGAAAGTAACATAACTTAGACTACTTTCGATCCATTAAAAACATCAAATTCCCGGGAATTGTTAGTAGCATAACACCAAAGACACCAAATATTGTCGTTCCTTCACGCCTTAAGAAAACAATCAATGATATATTCACAGCGGGTAACACAGCGTGTCGAAACGGGTTGATTATAAAAACAAATATCTTAAGACACAACCCGCTGTCTCTTGTGACTTGCATACATTCATTTTGATGAAACGATAGTACTACGTCTCCAGTGTTGTCGTATAACCACCTGAGTGCAGGCATACAGGAAGACTCAAACATCGCGACGCGTTTTGAGTATGTTTTCACATGTTTTCTCGTGACTTCTACTTAACTTTTATACTGGAGTTTTCATGGAAATACCTGTGAAGTTTACCCACGTTGAGTAATAGGATTAAAATATACTATCTTTACCGTATGCCCCACTGAATGCAGGTATCTCTTATTTATTATTTACTAGCTGTTGCCCGCGATTTCGTCTGCGTTCGATTTTGTTTTTTGATGTGGCATTAAATTTAGTTGTAGATCTAAAAAAAAATAAAGTATTCAGTATCGCTAAGCCTTAAATGAGGGGTTTGCTGCTATCCGCTGAGGAGTTCTGTCCTCTATCTCCAACCACAGTTTTGGCAAAATTAAACACATATTATAACCTCTATAGTACAAAAATAATTATT